>NC_092389.1:59363318-59638318 GCF_030028105.1 Mobula birostris | reverse complement strand
AGAATCCACTTTCTTCTCCTGTATAAGAGCTTGCAAAGCAATCAACAGTTGATACCGGCAGTTGGACTATTTTCAACTGATAACCAACTCACGCAGAAAATGGGATATCCAGCAATTTACTACATCGCGAGTATTTACTATCCTGTACTAGCAGCGATTGGTATCCCCGGTAAGTAACTGAAATTGGCTACTATTGTATGTGTGTGTTTTGTTCTTGAAACATTTGTTACAGATGCTGCCTCATCTGATGAGTGTTTGAAGCCTGGTCAGGTTTAAGCATATATTTCATTTTCTTATTTCGTTTCTCTCTGAAATTGTTACTCACTTCTGATGTCCAATCGACTGAGACTTAATATTTATAATTTTCTTGCATTTGCTTCACTCGACCTTCCAGCTTTACCAGCACGTATTGTTCTAAATTTGATTCTACATCAATACAGAAACTCAGACGTTCACCAAAATGAAAGCAAAGTCTTTAGCGTCGCTGCAGCTCTCCCTGCGAGCTCCGCCGTTCGCCGGCAACATACATGATACCCGTCTCCGTCTTAATGCAACTATTTATTTATCAGTATGTGTTTGAAATTGCCACAACAACGTGCAAAACTCTTTCATTTCACTGTGTCGTCCTCTTTTGTCGGTTGTAATTAAGATACGATTAGATGAGATTTATTTTACTTCTTACATCTATCTCACAACATGAGGGTGTAAACATCTGTATGTTGCATCTCCGTTGCTAGAAACAAGATTCAAGTTTATTTGCCACCTGTAAATCGAAGCATAGGTTTAGCTCTGCCGTCTCGCCACTTTAAAATATTATCTGCTAAGAAACAGTCTCCCTCATCCATTTTATTCCCGCAATATATAAAACCTTCAGCATCCTCAGCTCTCTACATGACTGGCTCGATAAGCCGCCCACTGGAAAATCTAATGTCGACTGGAACGCTGTTGATCACCTGTTACTGGGGCCCGTCGTTATCATCCAATCGAAGGACAGTGACGGAGCCCGTACGCAGGACAGTGACGGAGCCCGTACGCAGGACAGTGACGCAGCCCGTACGCAGGACAGTGACCGAGCCCGTACGCAGGACAGTGACGCAGCCCGTACGCAGGACAGTGACGGAGCCCGTACGCAGGACAGTGACGCAGCCTGTACGCAGGACAGTGACGCAGCCGGTACGCTGGACAGTGACGCAGCCCGCACGCAGTACAGTGACGGAGCCCGCACGCAGGACAGTGACGGAGCCCGCACGCAGGACAGTGACGGAGCCCGCACGGAGGACAGTGACGGAGCCCGCACGCAGGACAGTGACGGAGCCCGCACGCAGGACAGTGACACAGCTCGTACACAGAACAGTGACGGAGCCCGTACGCAGGACAGTGACGGAGCCCGTACGCAGGACAGTGACGAAGAGGCCGTACGCAGGACAGTGATGCATTTCCACTCTCCACATCGAAGCCTGCCTGATCCGGCATAGGATCAGATGTCTGAGGTTCACTCAGTCCGATTCAACATGTTTATATGAACATACCAAGTAAAAATGGTCGGGGCTTATGCGCGTGAAGCTAATTCTTCTTTGATTCCTTGCAGTTAATTTAGTGGCGATTGTGATCTTGTCTCTGGGAAACTGCGGACTCTCTAAATGCATCTCCCGTTACCTGGTGGGAATGGCAGCAGCTGATTTAATGGGTGTTATTATTGCTGTTGTACTCTCTGAGATCAATAATATTTATAATTATGCGTTTCCATTGCTCATTACCCCGATTTGCGCCGTGACGCTTGTCCTGAGGGTCACAGCCATGGACTGTTCTGTTTGGCTCACGGTGGCTTTCACGTTCGATCGCTGTATTGCAATCTGCAGTCAAAAGCTGCGGGAGCGATACTGCACCGAGAGGACAGCGACTATTGCGATAGTAATTGTGTGTTTATGGAGTTGTGCGAAGGATATCCCATTATACTTTGCGGTAGAACCTATCATTATCATTGACAACATTCCCTGGCGCTGCATTTTGACAATGGATTTCCTTACGTTACCAGCGTGGAAAGCGCACCAGTTATTCAATACTATCACGACGCCTTTATTGCCGATCTGTTTGATTCTGCTTTTTAATGCTTTAACAGTCAGCCATATCATCGCGGCAAACAGAGTTCGCCGGGGGCTCAGGAACAGCAGAGAGAAAAGGAATGATCCAGAGGTGGAGAACCGGAGAAAATCAATAATTTTGTTGTTCGCTCTATCAGCCAATTTCATATTGTTGTGGATCCCCTTTATTGTGTATACTATGAACTGGCAAGTTCAGAATTACTCTTACAAAGACAAATATTTGAATACCCCATCGTACATCCTACAACAGTTTGGGTTCATGTTGCAGTTTCTGAGTACCTGCACCAACACGTGTATCTACACTCTGTCACAGAGGAAATTCAGGGAGGAGGTAAAGGGTGGATTGAAACGTCTGGTTACGTTAAACGGTCGCTTCTGCAGGTAAAACGTAAATCAAATTGTAAGCGTTGACGGAAGTTGAAATAGACTTCAATATTTTTTTTTACGTTTGGTAAATATGCCTATATTTCTGCAGCCAGGTGAACGAATGTTAGTAGTTTTACCGTTTCAGTAAAATCAGCAAAATAAATGTAATTATGTGATGCAAGAAACAACAAAAAGGCGCTGATGTGATTGCTGCATTGGCAGAAATTGTATTCCAAATTTTGGATTAATACCGTAATCTGGGTCAACGAAATAAATGAAGCCAACATGGTTTTTATCGTAGGTGGGTCGAATTCTCTGCTATTTCACTTGACCATTCCAGGGATTTATTTGATAAATGGAGAAATGTGCCCGAAGAATGGAAAACCTACGTCATTTAAAGTGACACACACAAAATGCTGGTGAACGCAGCAGGCCAGGCAGCATCTATAGGAAGAAGTACAGTCGACGTTTCGGGTCGAGACCCTTCGTCTGCACTTCCTGTAGATCCTGCCTGGCTAGCTGCTTTCCACCAGCATATTGTGTGTGTGTTGCTTGAATTTCCAGCATCTGCAGTCCAGTTCCCAGTCTGTCGCTCAGCTCCAGCCTCCGAGTTATCAGCCTGTGTCCAGTTCTGGTCACTTCACTATAGGAAAGATGTGGAAGCATTGGAAAGGGTACAGAGGAGATTTACCAGGATGCTGCCTGGTTTAGAGTGTATGGATTATGATCAGAGATTAAGGGAGCTCGGGCTTTACTCTTTGGAGAGAAGGAGGACGAGAGGAGACATCATAGTGGTATAAAGATAATAAGAGGAATAGATAGAGTGGATAGCCAGCGCCGCTTCCCCAGGGCACCACTGCTCAATACAAGGGGATATGGCTTTAAGGTAAGGGGTGGGAAGTTCAAGGGGGATATGAGAGGAAGGTTTGTGACTCAGAGAGTGGTTGATGCGTGGTATACATTGCCTGAGTCAGTGGTGGAGGCAGATAAACTAGTGAAATTTAAGAGACTACTAGACAGGTAGATGGAGAAATTTAAGGTGGGGGTGTTATAAGGGAGGCAGGGTTTGAGGGTCGGCACAACAATGTGGGCCGTAGGGCCTGTACTGTGCTGTACTGTTCTGTGCTCTATGTATCCGCTTCGACCACCATCGCTGGCAGTGCATTCCACGCACCCACTACTCTCTGTGTCAAAATCTTACCTGCGATATCCCCTTGTACCTACTTCCAAGAACCTTAAAACTATAACGCTCGTGTTAGCTATTTCAGCCCTGGGGGGTAAAAGCCGCTGGCCATTCTTTGTCCTATCCGATCCACGATCAATGCCTTTCATTATCTTGTACACCTCTATCAGGTCAGCTCTCAATCTCTGACGCTTCAAGGAGAAAAGGCCAAGTTCACCCAACCTAGTCTCAGAAGGCACACTCTCCAATCCAGGCACCATCCTTGTAAATTTTCTTTGAATACTCTCTATAGTATCCACGTCCTTCCTGTGGTGAGGTGACCAGAACTGTACACAGTCTCCAAGTTGGTCTACCTAAGGTCTTATATAGCTGTAACATTAGCTCACTGCTCTTGAACTGAAACCCACAGCTGAAGAAGGTCATCACACCATACGCCTTCTTAACAACAGTGTCAACTTGCACAGCAGCTCCAAGAGTCCTATGGACAGGAACCCCAAGATCTCCCTGATCATCCACACTGCCAAGAGTCTTACCATTAATATTATATTCTTCACGATTGACTACTGAAAGGAACCACTTCACAGTTATATGGACTGAAATCCATCTGCTATTTCTCAGCCCAGTTCTGCATCCTATATATTTCTCTCTGTGATGTCTGACAGCCCACCAGACCGTCCACAATACCCTCAACTTCTGTGTTATCAGAAAACTTACTAAACCACCCTTCTACTTCCCGTCCGGCTCATTTAGAACTATCGCAAAAGGGAGGGGCCCAGTACAGATCACTGCGGAACACTACTGGTCATCATTCTCCGTGCAGAATACGAACTATCTACAGACACCCTTTATCTGGTTTGCATCAGAGACTGAAATGAGTACGATGGAGTCGGAATCACAGGTCGCCAGTTTGTTCGTCTATCCTTGTATGATACTTCGTTCTCTCGTTCGCTCAGAACCGTTAGTTCTAAATTTAGTTTCGAGTTCAGGTTTAGTTTCAAGACAGTCCCTGTAGATCCCGTTACCTTGTCAAGATTCCTCCGGTTTGCTGTTCTACGTTCACGTCTACGCCAGCATCCCCAACTCAGTCGACGTGCCGGTGTCCTGCACTTGAGTTCTCCTCAGTCGCCCCGTGCAACATATTGAAAGGCAGTCGTAGTAGTGATAGTATCACTGATGTAGAATTCTCTTTCTGTGAACTTAAGAAGACTATTATCAATTCGGGAAACACACAGACAATGCTGGAGGAACTCAGCAAGGCAGGGAGTAGCTTTGGAAAAGAGTACAGTCGAAGTTTGGGCAGAGGCACATCTGCAGGACGGTAGGTATAAAAAAAAGAAAAAAAAAACTTACCTGGTGAGTTCCTCCAGCATTTTGTGTATTTTGCTTGAATTTCCAGCATCTGCAGATTTTCTCCTGTTCGTGTTTGGTTATTATTAATGCAGGTCAAATGTCTCCAGGAAACGATAATGTGTTAATTTATGATTAGCCATCTGACTGACAAGTCTGTTGAGATAATAAGATTTTAAAATCGCATTTATAGATGAGGCTAGCTGCTTTAGTCATGAAAAAAAGGCATTCTAGAGGCTCTACGCCTGATACTTCCAGTTGCAGGCCTTATCGTTAACCTCTCAGTTTTATAAATAGAGCGTTTGAAATATATTTTGGATAAAAAAGGTGATATATAGCTTTATCAATGTGGATTTCAGAAGGCTAATATGACATTAGATTCAGTTTTTGGTTTAGAAGATAACATTAAGAAAGTACAATTAAATAATGATGTAATAGCATTTTCTGACATTGAAAAGGCATACGATATTTATGGAAGGATGAATTTTGATTAAATTATGAAAAAGATTGAGGGAAAGATTGCATATATTTTGAGTTTTATATTTGGACAGTCTGTGCTGGCACGGGTGGACCAGTTGCATTCGGGTTTCTATGAGATAGAGACTGAGAAGCCATAAGGCAGCATTTGTAACCTTTACAAACAGCAGGAATTCTGCAGATGCTGTAAATTCAAGCAACACACATCAAAGTTGCTGGTGAACGCAGCGGGCCAGGCAGCATCTCTCGGAAGAGGTGCAGTCGACGTTTCAGGCCGAGACCCTTCGTCAGGACTAACCTTTTATTGTTTAATATTATGATTAATGATATTTTCTGTGAGATAGCCACTGGGGTGGGTTAATCACTATATTCAGATGGTGCAGCTTTATGGATTAGAGGTAGGAATTTCAATGATACTGTATATTGGATGCAATTGGCAATTAACAAATTTGAAGCACAGGCAAACAGATGAGGATTTAAGCTTTCAGTAGCTAATGCACAAGTTATTTGTTTTACAAATGGTATAAATAGACCTGCAGTGGATTTGAAATGATATGGTCAAACTCTTGAAGTTATATCAGTGGTAAGATTTCCAGGCAAGTGGGTCGATAACAAGCTGACACAGAAGCGCCATATCAGTAAAACAACAATATAAAGGAGTATTAAATATTCTCAGGTGTCTGTGGGTGTTCTGGCGTGCTACATGATTATCACTCTTGACCATTTTCATCTGTTTAATTGGATCTGTTCTTGATTATGGTTGTGTGGCTTATGGATTAGATTAATATTCAACTATACGGGTGTGATACAACCACAGGCTTTAAGATTGTGTTGTGATGCAGTAAGGTCGTCCCTTGTTTTGTCTTTACTGGTTGAAATGGGACAATTACAATTACATTTATGGAGATGGCAGTCGATGTTAACATACTGGATAAATTTGAGCGGCAAAGAAATGATCATTAAAGTTGGGTTGGAAGACTATTGGAAACACCACAGGAAGAGTGTTTTTACTTTTAGGTGCTGGGATCTTATCACGCTGGGAAGGCGGGATTGCTGGATTACGCAAGGTTGCCCACGGTCACATTCTCTGAAACCCCACCTTGTTCTCCCTCTGACTATTCAATATTTGGTCACACAGTTCAATAAAGTCCAAGGATTCTGTTATGCCCGGGAGTCTGTTGATTCAACAGAGTATGAAGGAAATTATTACGATATGTCAACCATTAATTCAGACTAATCAAAAATAATTTAAGTGGGAATGTTGGTGTGGCTGTTTTTGTGCCTGAGTAACAGGTGACGATAAAGAAAGGACTCGCCAACCATTTACAGTATATACAGCAGAACGTATTGCCATCTTTTCAGGCTTAAAGTAGGTGGAGGAATTTTGTCCATGTAAAATTGTAATTTGTTCAGACGCTTTTTCGGTTTTGATGATCTTCTTAAGACACGTTCTAGGAGTTGGTCAGATTTACTATTGGGAACTCATGAAACATTATTTCATATTCAAAGTATTGTTCTTTATGTCCCCCTCTTGTGGGTCTCTGCACACAGAACTGCTCAGAGGAATGGGCGGGTTGACTGTTTAGTTACAAGTGTTGTTAAAAAATCAACAATGGATGAAGACCTCCCAATGAACAAATCAGAAGCTGAGGTTTGTAGGGTTGGTTCTTCTGGCAAGACTGACGGGTTAATGGGCACAAGGGGAGACACATTTACATAAAACTGTTAAGTTTGTGGGTGAAAGGAGTAAGAAAAAGGACGGAAATAATTATATCGATACGGCTCAGAATTGGCTATACTGTGCTCAATTGTACATTATGTTGTGCTGCAAAATATCGTTCTGGGTCGTGTAGGTTTTGTCATTATGAAACAGTTGAACACCTACTTCAGGGTGAAGCATATCATGCAGAAATAACTCAAATGCAGGCTTCATTACGATCTTTGGGGGGCTGATATCTATAATTTTAAAACATTCTTAACTTGCGGAGGGACGAACGTAACTCATGGTATTGCATTTCATAACTTACAATATGTAGGGTTTGTTGGAGTAATTTAGCTTTCATTAGGAAAAAAAAAAAGAGTGAGGGTCTTATTCCCAATTCTGCGCACCACACTCCAGTTGAGTTAGTAGCGGGAATGCGCCTTTAAGTTGGAGAGACAACCGCCGTTTATCCAAAGCCCGCCCTATTTTTCAAATCGGCCAATCATTCAGTGGGGGGAGGAGGAGGAGACTGGTGTGATTGATGCTGGATTAGTTCATCAGCATCAGAGGAGACCCCATGTCGTCTTCTGGGAACGTCAGACTGTGAAATTGGTGGGCTGGAATGGGAATAGATGGACATATCAGCAGACCAGTGACTGGGTGGCATTCTGGAGTACATCTTGGACTGATATCTGGCTGGGCCAATCAGGTACTGAGGCTCCTGGATGGTGCTTTATCCCTCCCAAGCACACACTGTCCTGATGTGGCGGAGCTGTCGGTCAATGGGATAATCCGCTCGTGAACAACACCTGGGAGATCAGGCGGTAAATGTGAGGAGCTGGAGCCCGTATTGGAGACACAGCGGCCGCCTCTGGCTTGTGCTCAGGACGCGGCTTTATTCATGAACTGAAGCACCGAGGTGACCGGATATTTCACCGCGCTGATCAACTGCTCCCTGAATTTCGACTGAGTCACCACGTAGATAAATGTGTTCGTGCAGCAGCTGAAATTCCTCAGCAAAAACCCCACGTAGTGAAAGATCCATTCGGAATCATTGAAATCAAATCCCTTTCCTGAGACCTGATAATATATGATATTTACAACCGGTATCATCCACAGGAGGATGAAGCTGCCGGAGAGGGTGAAGAGTAAAACCACAGACCTCCTCCTGCTCTCCATCTCCGGGTCACTGCGGTTCTCCCCCTTGCTCTGAACCTTCAGCCCCTTACGGACCCGACTGGCCACTAAAATGTGTCTGGCTGTCAGAGCGTTGAGCAGCAGGATCCCAGCGAAAGGGAGGAGCGGAGTTAAAACCGTATCGAGCCAGTCATATACTACCCACCCGGGGTCAGTGAAATAATTGTCTATGAGATTACAGAACCACGGTACATTGTCGATAATCACAAAGGGTTCCCGTGTGAAGTATCGGGGTATGTTTTTCAGACAGAACAGCACGCCGGTTGTTGTCAGAACCACAGCCGCAGTTTTCCCGGTGCAATATTTTGTTTTCAGCTTCTGGCAGCAAATGACGACAAACCGATCAAAGGTGAAAGTGACGGTGAACCAGACAGAACAGTCTGCGGCTGTGAACGTCAGTACTTCGATAACACTGCACACAGGGGTGATGTCCAGTACATTCCTCGTGAAGTAATACAAATGGATTTGAAACAAGACCTCTATGACAATAGTCAGTAGATCGGCCGCTGCCATGGCCACCAGGTAGCGAGTGGTGCAGGTAGAGAGGCCGCACTTTCCACGGGACAGGATCACAATCGCCACTAAATTCACTGGAGAGGGGGAGGGGGAAAGAGGAAGAGAGAGGGAGACTGGGCATCACTGAACACATTCTTCGGGAATTAACAAAGGTTTATTAAGCTGAAGATCAGGAGTGCTGGAGTCTGTGAACGGCTGCTAACCTAACAGCAGACACGGGTCACCCTGTCTCTGACCTGCCATCTCCGGTGTGGAAAGAAGACGATGCGAGGGCAATCGTCGGCGATAAAAACCAGTTGTTTGAGCAACAATAGGTGCTGATCCGGATTCCAGTCGCCGATGGGGCCGGTTTCACTGATTTAACCGTGAATGACCAAGCCTCTGGAAACTCAGCATCTGATGGGGCCGAGAAGGGAGGCAGAGGGGAGCAAGACGCCCAAAATATTGGATGAACTCAGCAAGTCAGATAGAACTAATGGAATTGCACAATCTCTCCTATCGGGCCGAGACCCTTCTTCACGACGAAGCGTTGCCCCGATTTACGATGGGTCACAGGGAGCAAACAGGAACAACTTAGTAACCTGAGGCTGGATGGCTGCCTTAATGGATTAATTCTACAGCGCAGTTCAATTCGATAAAACACGTCTGCAGATTGGTGGATTCTGGTTCAGGGGATCAGACGCAATTATCAACCAACAGGCAGTGGGATCCGACCGTGACAGACTTTACAGGGAGACGTGAACTATAGGACTATAGTGTAGCTCTGACTAATAGCTCAGAAGCAGCGAACTTCACAATGTGAACCACTCCCAGTCACACCCTCCCGGCGAGCTGCCTGTCCCCAGCACTAGGACTGCTCCAGACAGGTGTCATTAAACTGACCCGGTATTACCTTGCCGAAGAACCTCGCTCCCCAGCACTGGCACAACTCCAGATAATGTCCCATTAAAACTCGCCTATTCACCCCTTCACACAGAATTGCCTGTCCCCTGCACTGCGACAACCATGGACAAGGTCCCGCTAAAACACTACCACCCATCCCTTCTCGGAGAGCTGCCTGTCTGTCCCCAGTACTACTACAACTCTGGACAATGTTCCATTAAAACCTCCCTCATCACACATTCCCGGAGAGCTGCCTGCCCACTGCACTGGGACAAGGTCCCGCTAAAACCCTACCACCCATCCCTTCCCAGAGAGCTGCCTGTCTGTCCCCAGCACTATTACAACTCTGGACAATGTCCCACTAAAACCTTCCCCATCGCACCTTCCCGGAGAGCTGCCTGTCCCCAGCACTGGCACAACTCTGGACAATGACCCATTGACACCTTCCCCATCACACATTCCCGGAGAGCTGCCTGCCCACTGCACTGGGACAAGGTCCCGCTAAAACCCTGCCACCCATCCCTTCCCGGAGAGCTGCCTGTCCCCAGCACTGGCACAACTCTGGACAATGACCCATTGACATCTTCCCCATCACACATTCCCGGAGAGCTGCCTGCCCACTGCACTGGGACAAGGTCCCGCTAAAACCCTACCACCCATCCCTTCCCGGATAGCTGCCTGTCCCCAGCACTGGCACAACTCTGAACAATGTTCCATTAAAACCTCCCTCATCACACATTCCCGGAGAGCTGCCTGCCCACTGCACTGGGACAAGGTCCCGCTGAAACCCTGCCACCCATCCCTTCCCGGAGAGCTGCCTGTCCCCAGCACTGGGATAAATCTGGAGAAGGTGTTATTAAAGGCACAGCAACGTTGGAGTCAATCCCGTTAGTTAGAGGAGAGTCGGAGGCTTTGCTCCTCGTGTCATTAAATATGAAAAATCAGACTGTTGCATTAACAGGATCGATATCTCTGACCGATATTTGTGCAACGTTCATCAGGTTGGATGATCGTCAAATTAACACAACCAGATTCACAGCGGTTAACAGAAACACCAAACATGAATTACTCTGCTCACTCACCAGGAACTCCAATGACGGCAATCAACATGTACAATATTTTCTCCACACTCCGGTACCGATCCAACATTGCAGACATTTTCTCTGTCCAGTGATTTGTCCCCCTGTGCTACAGGCGATCTCTCCGAATGAAATGTTAAGGCAGCACATACCTGGGGTTTTTAATACCATTTAGCAACTCCACAGGGACAGATTTCAAGAGATTTAACATTGAAGGTTTTTAAATGATTTATAAACACATTACATCAGACAGGTTCAATTCCCGGGATGACACATTGAGATTAATTTAGTGAATTAATTGTGTGAGTTTTTATTTCTTCTGACAAAGATACCTGAACCTTCCGAGCTGCCTTATGAAATAAAAAAAAGCAAGATAACATCTGCAGATATTGGAAATCCAAGTAACACACACCAAATGCTGGAGGAACTCAGCAGGTCCCCTTCTAACTCTGACTGATCTCTTCTTCCAGTGCAGCCGAAGGTTCTCGGCCCGGAACGGCGACTGTACTCGTTTTCATTCATACAGCCTGGCCTGCTGAGTTCTGACAGCTTTTTGCGTCTGTCGCTGCCATCAATTAAATGTTCTCCAATGTGAATGTGTACTTCAACAGAATCATTTGCTGAATATTGAAGTATAGTCTGTCATTGTAGCTTGTGAACTTGTATTGAATTACTACTGTTACCATTCTCCTCAAGTGTTTAAACTCTTGATAAAGTTTCTGTCTGGGGGACTCTACCGAGAGAGTCCCTAAGAAAATGTCTGTTTGTGGTGATGAATAAATACTTTCAGATTCACGAAACTCTCCGACTTCTGCAGTAACTTAGTCACAGTCAGAACCTTTGAGGGCTCCTTCAGGATTCACCCGAAACCTCATGCACGGCCATCAAACTCAGGGACTGTTTGTCTGGTGTTTGAACTCATAATCCCTACCGAAGGCCTTGGATTCTGGGCTGCTGAATTGCGGGTCTTTGTGTGACACAAGTGTCTCTGGCATTCCATGGTGAGTGAATACAGCTTTCAGCTGCTGAAAAAACTGCTGAGGACAGCTTGGACACCTCAGCTTTCCAGGAGTGATCAAGAGTGAGAAGATATTTGTCTCTTTTCAGCTCGAAGATGTCTGTGGCCGCAATTTTTCATCGACAGTGTTGGAATTCTGCGCGACGGAAAGGGTTCCGCATGATTTTTGTACAGGTTTCCGCATGCTTCACATGTCTTTACGTAATCTCCTAGCTGTGTGCTCAGACCGGGCCACCACACGGATTGCCTTGCTCTACGGCGACGTTTCTCGATGTCTTGATATCCCTGACTTTTGAGAAGCAGGAATGACGAGTATGGAGCCTTTTTACAGCAAACAATCAAGCATGTGAGTATGTTTTCTTGACGCCAGTAAGGTCTGCGTTGGTGAGCTTCTTTTGGAACAGATGGCCAGCGATGCTCACAGTATTGCCTGACCTTGCTGCAGATTTGGAGCAATACACACAGTGTTCTGGAGGAGCTCAGCAGGTCAGGCAGCATCTCTGGATGGGAATAAATAGTCATGTATCGACCCGAGACTCTTCATCAGGTCCCTCCATCAGCAGATTTCGTCCTTTTACATCATCGCGAATTTCGTCCAGTTCACTCTGTGATGCCGGATTGATTTCACTTACCTGAGGGAAGTGGATGTTGGTATCTTCCATGAGGGCAGTCAGCTTCTGTGTACTCACTGTTTGCATGGCATCCTCGACAGAGTGTCTGGTGTTTGAAAAGTTTGTCCCAGACATCTTCACTTTCCTAACAGAATGGAATAAACTTCATTCTGAATATTTGCAGATGTGGAGGTAAGTCAATCTGAAGCAGGGACTCAGCCCGAAAAATCGACTGTTTACTCTTTACCTTTGAAGCCTCCTGGCCTGCTGAGTTCCTCCAGCATTCCGTGAGTGTTGATTTGGATTTCCAGCATCTGCAGATTTTCTAGTGTTTCGAGCTGAGGTAGTTGGCAAGTAGCCTGTCGTCCGTTTCAAGTGGGAATTATGACAAGAGAACAAGGCGAGGATGGTAAGGACCCAAGAGCTGGAGAATCCGAGACTAGAATCGAAACACAATATCGGTCTGAAAGGAATAACATGTTCTAAGCTAGACGCTAGACCAGAACCCAAAGTCAAGCTGACGTTTCAACACCGAAGCTCAGTTCAGCTGCTCTTTAAATATTAAAATCCTGGCGCCAAAACATGGACGCCAATTAGCGGAGCAGACATGAATATTTAAAAGGACAGCGACAGTTCGCCATATTTTGGAGAATCGGAGCGGCTGAACCTCGGAAGCTGGCGTGGTAGGCTGCGCATCGTAACAGGGCCCCATCCCCTTTGACCGAATCCTGACGGCCCTGGCCACTGGGAGAGATGATGATATTTGACAAGGACGAGCGCCCGATCCACGTTGTCCCCTCCAGGAACCCAGCGGCGTCACTCGGCTCCGAATCTCAGTCAGTCCACGAGGAACTGTCCAACATGCCGAACAGTTCCTGAGTCCCGAGTTCATTTTACCATGAAGACCTGTTCCCCAGCAACAAACATGGGCGGCAGCGGGACTGATGGCGGTGGGGCTAACGGGTTGGTATTTACAGGATTGAGTTTGGAAATGTGGAAGGTGGGATCGATCCTGGGAGCTACAAGGTGTAAGCGGAAGAGTTTACTTTCATGAGAACCTTGAAACATCCAATGAACTTGGGTGCCTATTACTTAGACTCCACCCAGAGGGGCAAATCCTGAGAAGACGCCGAGACCAGGCTGCGAATCTGGTCCCCGTCTTCTCTTGCGGTTTTCCCTTATTACGGCCTTCCGGGTGGAGACAAAAAAAAAATATCTCGCCCGTCCATTTTCCTGACGAGAGCTTCAGCCACAGTAACCCCAACCTTCAAGTAACCCCCACAGTAACCCCTTCAAGGTTGGCGGAGGCGCGGCAGTGAAGGAGAGAGTGCGGGGATTGGCTGAGCAGGAGCGGTTGATTTAAAAGCCGGTCGTGAGCAGCCAGCAACACAGACCTTCAAGGTCGGCGGAGCCGCGGCAGGTGAAACTAATTACTCAAATTATCAGCTAATATAATCAAGGTTTGCTCCGAGGGAGCGGCCTGTCGAGGGAAGGGCCTTATGAGAGAAGGGTGAGTCTTTGGTTCGAGAGTCTTCGGCGAGGAGGCTGAGGGAGAAGACTACGCCACAGTTGGAGAGAGGGAGAAGTGGTGAAGAAATGACCGCTAGGCTGATTCAGTGTGCTGCGTGCATGATGTGGGAGGTCAGGGACACTGATGGTGCCTCTGGCTCCTACAACTGTGGAAAATGCGTCCAGGTTCAGCTTCTGAAGGACCGTGTTGCAGCACTGGAGAGGCAACTGGATGACCTCATGTTCATCCGGGAAAACGAGAGATTTCTGGACAGGACCTACAGCGAGGTCATTACACAGAGGATAGCGGAAGAGAGAAGAGGAGCGACGATGAGGAAGGAAAGGATGCTTGAAGTACAGGAGACCCCGGGGGATGTACCTCTCGTAAACAGGTTCACCCTCTTGGAAGCTGTCGGGACAGAAGACACTGCCAGCCTGAGAGGCGGTCAGGTCAGCCAGTAAACAATTGGCGCTGAAGCAAAGCCGAGGAGAGACGTCAGGCAGAGTCGTGGTAGTAGGGGACTCCATAGTGAGAGGTGCAGAAAGGGGTTTCTGAGGCAACAGGCGAGATTTAAGGATGGTGTGTTGCCTCCCTGGTGCCGGGATCCAGGATGTCATGGACCGATTGCAGGACATCCTCAAGAGTGAAGGTGAACATCCAGAAGTGGTGGTGCATGTCGGCACAACTGACGTGGGGAAGAAGAGGAAAGACATTCTACAGCGCGACTTCAGAGAACTCGGGAGAAGGCTGAAAAGCAGGACTTCCAGGGTGGTTATCTCCGGTTTGCTTCCAGTTCCTCGTGCTGGAGAGGGCAGGAACAGGGAGATAATCGATCTGAATGTGTGGCTGAGGAACTGGTGCAGGAAGCAAGGATTTACATTCTTGGACCATTGGGGTATGTTTCGGGGTAAGGGTGAATTGTACAAAAGGGACGGGTTGCACCTTAATAAGCGGGGCACCAGCATTCTGGCAGGCAGGTTTGCCTCTGAAACACGGGTGTGTTTAAACTAAGTTGTGGGGCGGGGGGCGGGGCGGGAGGGGACGAACTGGAAATATAAGGATGGAGATAAAGGGAAAGTCAGAATAAGAAAAGTTAAGAAAGATAGCAGAATCAACAGAGCAGAAAGCTCAAGAAAGGATCGTACAGTATGGCCAAGTGAAACAGGAATTGATATGGGAGGTGAGGGGAGTAATGAATTAAAAGTATTACATATGAATGCACGGAGTATAAGAAATAAAGTGGATGAGCTTGAGGCACAGTTGGAAATTGGTAAGTATGATGTTGTGGGAATAACAGAGACATGGCTTCAAGTGGACAGGGCTGGGAAATGAATATTCAAGGGTATACGTCCTATCAAAAGGACAGACTGATGGGCAGAGGGGGTTGGGTAGCTCTGTTGGTGAGGAATGATATTCAGTCCCTTGCGAGGGGGGACATAGAATCAGGAGACGTAGAGTCAGTATGGATAGAACTGAGAAATTCTAAGGGTAGAAAGACCCTAATGGGAGTTATCTACAGGCCCCCAAACAGTAGTCTGGATGTAGCGTGTAAGTTGAATCAAGAGTTAGAACTGGCATGTCGCAAAGGTAATGCTACAGGTGTTATGGGGGACTTCAACATGCAGGTAGACTGGAGGAATCAGGTTGGTACTGGAACCCAAGAAAGGGAGTTTGTGGAGTTCCTCCGAGATGGATTCTTAGATCAGCTTGTACTGGAGCCTACCAGAGAGAACGCAATTCTACATTTAGTGTTGTGCAATGAACCGGATTTGATCAGGGACCTCGAGGTAAAGGAGCCATTAGGAGGTAGTGACCATAATATGGTAAATTCTAATCTACAATTTGAGAGGGAGAAGGGAAAATCGGAAGTGTCAGTATTACAGTTGAACAAAGGGAACTATGGAGCTATGAGGGAAGAGCTGGTCAAAGTTCAATGGAACAATACCCGAGCAGGGATGACAGAGGAACAACAATGGCGGGTATTTCTGGGAATAATGCAGAAAGTGCAGGATCAGTTCATTCCAAAGAGGAAGACAAATCCCAAGGGGAGTAAGGAGAGGCCGTGGCTGACAAGGGAAGTAAAGGACAGTATAAAGATAAAAGAGAAGTATAACATAGTAAAGATGCGCGGGAAGCCAGAGGACTGGGAAAATTTAAAGAGCAACAGAAGATAACTAAAAAGGTAATATACAAAGAAAAAAATGAGTTACGAAGGTAAAGTAGCCAAGAATATAAAGGAGGATAGTAAAAGCTTCTTTCAGTATGTGAAAGGAAAAAAAAAGTTAAGACCAAAATTGGGCCCTTGAAGACAGGAACGGGTGAATTTATGATGGGGAACAAAGAAATGGCAGACGAGTTGAACAGGTACTTTGGATCTGTCTTCACAAGGGAAGGCACAAGCAATCTCCCAGATATAATAGTGGCAAAAGGACCTAGGGTAATGGATGAACTGAAGGAATTTTTTATTAGATAGGAAATGGTGTTGGATAGTCTGTTGGGTCTGAAGGCTGATAAGTCCCCGGGACCTGATGGTCTGCATCCCAGGGTACTTAAGGAGGTGGCTTTAGAAATCGTGGACGCATTGGTAATCATTTTCCAATGTCCTTTAGATTCAGGATCAGTTCCTGTGGATTGAAGGGTGGCTAATGTTGTCCCTCTCTTCAAGAAGGGATGAAGAAAGAAAACAGGGAATTATAGACCGGTTAGCCTGACGTCGGTGGTGGGAAAGATCCCGCGGCTTTACTAATGAACTGAAACACTGAGGTGACCGGATATTTCACCGCGCTGATCACCTGATAACGTCTGACAGGCGCAATGCCCACGGTGACAGATTGTGAGTACATTAATGAATTAATATTTAGACCATATGTGGAAGTTAGTTTGTCCTGACAAATTGTATACAGTATGCTGCCACTGTAAATTGCCTTGAGGTTCGTCACAGCTCCAAATCAGCACACAGCCCCACATGCACGTTAGGTTATCCCAGAGCAAGAATCATTTCACGGAATAACTGTCTCCGTATTTTTGTAAAAAGAAAGCAAAAACAGAGATTAATGTTCATATTGCATGTATTATGGAAGTCTGTATAAAGGGAAAAACCTTGAGATTTGATACACCGCCAAACCCACCGGCTTTCCCAAGTAAGTGTTCACCCCCGAGTCCGTCAACACACCCACTCTGCACATATCTACAAATTTGTGTGCACCCACAAATCCGTGCTCACCGACAAACCCACATTCAACCTTCAAGTCAGTGTGCACCCCAAAGCAACCGATGCCCCTGTTACGAGCTCTCGTTTCATTAACTCCGAGCGTCACTTTAAGAGGCGGGACAGACTGACGTCATGAAAGGCGGGGCTGATTTCTGAGTGACAGCCAAAGAGAGAGAGAGAATATTTATGAACCGTGTTTGTGCTCGAAAAGCCGGTGAATCAGCGAGTGAGTCTGTGACTCGGTGACTTTCCGGGGAAAGCAGACATGGGTCTCCCCCATGGACTACTATCATCGGAAAGCATCGGGCCACGAGCTTGGGCAGGCACGTTGCAAAGTACGGACAACTTTGATAGTTCTCCCTGCCCGGAGAATTATTGAAAGATCGACACAGTGCCTGTGGCTAAAGTAACTGTCACTTTAATTGATCCTTTCGTGGATTTTGGAAGAATTAGTGGCATCACATTTTTTTCGTCTTCCCTTGTACAGTAGTCAATGGGTGTTGTGACGACCACTCGAGTCAAAGGATACATCTGTGTGGATTCGTGGGATTTTGACTTCGGACGGCGGTGCTGTCACTCAGTTTACTCAGTCTCACAATCCTCTCGTAACTACGTCTCAATATTATTAACACTGGATTCTTAGGACTGATTTTTGGGGAAAAAACTTTCCAGACATATTCCTAAGCTTAACTGTTGGGAGCTACATACACATTTATACACACTTTTTTCCCCCTTTTTTGACTAATGTTTTGTATATTAAGTAGTTACGAATAAAAATAGTCGTTTTACTAATGAAACCTGCTTCCGGTCGGGATCTATTATTGCGGGTCCTTTGTTAGATCGGAACAAACGTGCGGTGTTCTGTTTTGATCGTAACACCCCAAGATCCCAGTGCACTCACACATTCGCTGGCATACCCCCAAATCCGAACACATCCGTAAAGCCGCGTGCACCCCAAATCTGTAACCACCCCCAGATTCACCGACAAATCGGGAAACATGCGCACATCCCCATATCGGTGCGTACTCCAAATCCGTGTTTACACCTACACATGAGACTATCGCAGAGCAGGAATCATTTCAGACACTTCACAAAACTGCTGCCTCCTCTTGAAAAGTGGCAAGAACAAAGTTTAAGTTCGAAACACGCATCAACATGCATATTCCCCCATTCTAGTTGACATCTCCTTAAGTCTTCGCACCTCCCCAAACTGATCCTCACTCCCCTGTCAGTTGGTGCCCCCAAATCCATCGACACCTCCATATTCGCTGACAAACCCCTAAGTCTGCGCAAATCCCTGTGTACCCCACATTCGCTGACAAATCGCTATGTCTGCACAAATCCCTGTGTACCCCATATTCGCCAAAACATTTCTAAATCAGCACAATCCTCAAATCTGTGTGCACCCCCAAATCTGTGCTCACACCGAACCTGCCAAAAGGCATAAATATACCAACGTACCCCGATCTGTGCGCACACCAAACCCGCTGACTCCTTCACACGCAGATTAGATGATCTCAGAGCAGGAATCATTTCAACCAGTTCTCAAATTATCTGCCTCCAACTTAAAAAGTAGCAAGAACAGAGGTCGAAGTTCAGGTTGTATTTATTATTAAACTGTGTATCAATGAAACAACCTCGAGATTCAAAACGCCTTAAAATCCACCGGGATTCCCATATCTGCAAATCTGTGTGCACTCCCCAATCTGTGTACATCCGCAAACCCTAACTCAGTGTTCACCCCCAAGTCAGTGTGCATCCCCAAATCCATGCGCACCCCAAACCTGCCGACACCCCGAAATCCACCCACATACCCTTGCTCTGTGATAATCTAATGTGCATGTGGAGATGTTAGCGCACCCCAATCCCGCTAACATCTCCACATGCACATTAGATTATCACAGAGCAAGAATCATTTCAAACACCCCACCTCAAATCAAATAGCAAGAACAAAGTTCACATTTTGAAGTGCATTTGTTCGTAAAGTCTCTTTAAATGAAACAGCCTTGAGATTGATTACATCCCGAAATCCACGGACACCCCAAATCCGTGTGCACCCCCAAATCCGCCGAGACACCCAAATCTCTGCGCAGACCTAAATACGCCCAAATCTCTGTGCACCCTCAAACGCCCAAAGCAGTGTGCACCCCCAAATTCACCAACACTCCAAAATCCGTGTGCACCCGATATTCACCAACATAGCCTGAAACCTTCGCACATCCGCAAATCAATGTGCAGCCCCATTTCCATGTGCACCCCCAAACCCACTGACATCCCCACAAGCACATTCGATTATCCCAGAGCAAGAATCATTTCAAACAGTTCACAAAATAGGCGCCTCCATCTTAAAACGTTCAAAATGCAAACTACATTCAGTTTTAAAGTGTTTCTGTATGTCTGCATCTCTGTGTGTTTATATGCGTCTTTGTCTGTGTCCGTCCGTCTTTTTGTGTGTCTGTGTGTTTGTGTCAGAGACCAGCTCGCAGACGGCGTTCGGTCTTTGTCGTGACGGCGTAGCTACTGAGAACACACGGCTATCCTGTCTACTCCACACTCCCCACCCCCGCCTGTTCTGAAGCACACAAAAGAGGAACGAACCGGCCTCTCCTGGAAACCACAAGCCGTTATTTTCTGAGAGAACATCGGATCTTTCCAAACAGTGAAGAATTTTCCAACATCTAAATTTCACTGTGCGTGTCAACCCGTCATCACAGTGCGGGGTGGGGGTGGGGGATGTGGGGACGGGTGGGTGCCGGGGAAAGCGAGCTACAGAAAAGGGGGAAATGGGGAGAAGGCGATCGGCAGGTGAAGCGTTCGGCAGAACGGGAGAAAGGGACAGTAAGGGAGAGAAGAAGGGCACTGAGTGGGTAGGGTTGGGAGGAGTGTGTGGAGGAAAGAGTGGGGCAGCGGGGAAGAGAACGGACAAAGAGAGGAGGACAGAGAGAAAGAGATTGAGGCTATATATATATTTAGTCTCTCTCTTTCTTTCTCTCCTCTCTCCTCCACAGTCCCCTCCCTCGCCTATTCTGCAGCACATAAAAACGGAACAAACTGGCCTCTGCCGGAAACAACAAGCCTGGCCTGCTGCGTTCACCAGCAACTTTTATGTGTGTTGCAGTAAAGGAGGAACTGCTGAGGAGGCGACAGGCAGGCAAAGCGTTTTTGAGAAAGGGAGAAAGAGACAATCAGGGAAAGGAGAAGGTTAGGGAGTGATAGTGAGTGGATATGGTCGGGGAGAATGTGTGGAGGAAAGAGTGTGGCAGTGAGGAAGGGAACGTCTGAAGAGAGGAGAGAGAGAAAGAGAGAGTGAGGAAGAGGGGAATATATGTGAGGGGAGAGGAGGAAGAAAACGGATGAGGGAGTTGGAGACGACAGGTGGGGAGAAAGAGACGGTGAGGGAACGGGGAAGAGGAGGTGGCGAGAGTGGGAAGGGGTGAAAATCGGGGCAGGTGAGCGGGCAGAGTTTGAGGCAAAGCGGAGGAATGAGCAATTTTTTGGGGAAAAGGGGTAAAGGACAATGGGAATATGGAGGGAGTGTGTGTGTGTGTGTGTGTATGTGTTTGTGTGTGTGTGTGTGTGTGTGTGTGTGTGTGCCTGTATGTGTCTGTGTGTGTGTGTCTGTGTGAGTGTGTCTACCTGTGTGTGTGTGTGTGTGTGTGTGTGTGTGTGTCTGTGTGTGTGTGTCTACCTGTGTGTGTGTGTGTGTGTGTGTGTGTGTGTGTCTGTGTGTGTGTGTCTACGTGTGTGTGTGTGTGTGTGTGTGTGTGTGTGTGTGTGTGTCTACCTGTGTGATGTGGGTGTCTGTGTCTGCTCTTCAGCAACTCTAAACTCCCTGGCCCTGATCGTCTCCCTTTCACCATGGATGTCCAGTAGCTGTTCACTTCTATCCCCAGCAGGAAAGCCTTAAAACACATCGCATTCTTCCTGACAACAGACCCAACCAATTCCCATTCACCAACACTTTATTGGAGTCAGAGATCACCATAACCAAGAAACAAACCCCTTTGCCCATGGAATCGGTACCGAATTGTTATTCAGCTGAGTCCCATAACCGCAGCTGGACCATGGTCCTCAATACCCTCCCGTCCATGTACCGATCCAAACTTCTCTGCAATGAAATCCATAATTTCCACTGACTGCTCTTCCCACACCATCACCACCCTCGGAGTGAAGAGATTCCCACTCAGGTTCCTCTTAAATATTTCACATTTCGCCCTTAAACTGCGACCTCTAGCTCTCATCTCACCCAACCTTAGAGGAAAAATCCTGCCTGCATTTACCGTCAACAACACTGATAATTTTGTCTGCATCTGCGAAATCTCCCTTCATTTTCCAACACTAAAGGGAATGAAGTCCTTACCTTTCTCTAAAGCTCGAGTCCTCAAGTCCCAGCAAACTGATTGTCAATTTTCTCTGCGCTCTTTCAACTTTGTTGATAATCTTCCTTCAGGTGTCACATACCCTGTGACAGGTTAAAGAACCAGTAGAAATGGAAAACACTTTGGAGTCCAGTATTGCTTTTAACTAATAATATTTATTAGTACCTACACAATACAGTAATATAAACGTGGATAAATCAAACAGGTTAGCAATGATTATATATAGGTAAGTGTGGAAAATCTATATGAAAACCAAGTTTCTTCAAGTCTAGGGGTAAATAGATAGTCTTATGATGATGAGTAAAGTTCAGTTCAGTTCGTAGTATTGAGTTGAGTAGTGATGGAGAGAGAGAGGGAGAGATTTGAGTCTTCAGATGAGCTGATGCTATCGATCTTCTCGTTGTCCTCCGAAATCCTTTAAAAAGACACCGACTGTGACCACAACAAAGGGGACCGTCTTGCTGTGGTGGAATCATCAACACAGGCAAGGGTGGACACATGGATAACTCCCCACTGGTCACTCCCTTTTCACACTGCAAGAGCCACTGATCGATCCTCCAAAAACCCACTTTTTCTGTGGGCACAACAAATCTCATTCAGTGTCCAAAATCATGTGCCTGAGGTCTACCATCTGACCTCCTATTTTCTCACTGTACTGAGTACCAACTGTCTCTCGAATAACTCCTCCTTCCTTTCACTGTGTAAGAATGAACTAGCAAGCCATGTCCTTCGAGAAAGTAGAAACAACCTCCAGAGAAACCATAACCTCAATTGTCCATGAAATAACGCCGTCCTCTGTCACCATAACGACCTACGAGCTGCTCGGTGCTCTCTCTCTCTCCAATTCAGCAGAAATCCAAAAGTTATTCTCACTTCTTCCTCGTGCCTTAAAGTGACAGTCCAAAAGTTAGTCTTCGTCTCTCTCTCTCTCTTTCTTTCTCTCTCTCTTTTCAAAAGCACAGTTCATAGAGGTAATTTAGGACCCCGTCACACAGGCATGTAACAAATACTACACACAATACTCCAGATTAGGCCTCACCAACGTCTTATACAACTTCAACAGAACATCCCATCTCCTGTAGTCAATACTTAGATTTATCAAGTCCAATGTGACAAAAGCTCTCATTTCGACGCTATCTATCTGCGACGCCACTTTCAAGTAATTATGAATCTGTGTTCCCAGATCCCTCTGGTCTACCGCTTCCTCAGGACCCGACTGCTCACCGTGTCTTCACGCACTCCCAAATCAGTGCGGACACCCAATCCAATCCTTTGAATATGAAATAACATTTGATGAGTTCCCAGCAGTAAATCTGGCCTGCTGCAAGAACGACCTGCTTTGAGACTCTCAAAAACCCAAAGGGAATCTGAACAAATTACATCTTCACATGGACAAATTTGCTGCACCCACTGTAAGCACGAAATGATGGCAACAGATTCTGTTGTAAATGCCGATAAATGGTTGGAATGGCATCTCTTTATTGTTACCTGCAAGTCATGTGTGACACAGCAACACCAACATTCCCAGTTAAATATTATTTTGATCCTTCTGTGATTAAGGTATCCCAATAATTTCCTTAATATATGCTGAACCAACAAATTCCCAGGCATAACGGAATCGTTAGACTTCATTAAATCATGTATCATGTAATCAACTAAAGCACTGAAATAAACAGGGTGAGATTACCAAGAAAGCGACTGTGGGACATCTTGCATAACCCAATGAACCCATATTTCAAGCGTGATAAGAACCCAGTCACCCAAAACCAAAAACGGTCTTCTTGTGAAGTTCCCAACAGTCCTCCAACACACCTTTAACAGGATAATCATTTCCTCCCCCTTAAATTAATCCAGTATGTTAACATTTAATTCAACCGCCACAATTTCAACCAGTAAAGCCGAAACTGGGGACGACCTGACTGCACCACAACACAATCTTAAAGCCTGTGCTTGTATCACACCAAAAAACATAATAAAGTTGAAGGTGAAGCTGATCTATAAACCACAGCCATAATCAAGTACAGATCCAATTAAACAAACAAAAATGGTCAAAAACTCCCCTCCTCTATGGACCGTGCCTTCCAAATTTGGAAGACTAATGGTATATCACGGATTTTGGACTTAGTTTTAGATGGCTCCCTTATGTCTTTTGAACAGTTATCTAATAAATACAATTTATCAAGATCACATTTTTTTAAAAGATATTTGCAAGTTAGAAATTTCCTAGATACCATACTTTCTTCCTTTCCGGTGTTATCCCTTACAAATATTTTAGACGCTATCATAAACCTCAACTCCTGTCAGAAAGGTGTAACGGCTACTATTTATAATGCTATCATGAAACAGGAAAACTCCATTCGATAAGATTAGGACTGACTGGGAAAAGGAATTGGGCCTTACTATCCCGGCTGATGACCGGGCTCATATTTTACAACTTGTTAATACTTCCTCTATCTGTTCCAAACACTCCTTAATTCAATTTAAAGTTGTCCATAGAGCACACATGTCTAAAGATAAATTAGCTCGTTTTTACTCTCATATTAACCCTCTTTGTGATAGATGTCATGGGGAGATAGCTTCCTTGACCCACATGTTTTGGTCTTGTCCTACTCTGGAAACATTTTGGAAAGACATTTTTAATATTATCTCAAATGTTTTGAATAGTGATATTTCTCCCCATCCTACTACAGCTATCTTTGGGGTACCTAAAACTTCTAGTAATTTATCCCCCTCAGCGTGTAGAATGATTGCATTTCTTACTTTAATGGCAAAAAGATTTATTCTACAACATTGGAAGGAGATTAATGCCCCAACTACATTTTTTTCAGTTCTCCCAAACGATACTGTGTCTAAATTTGGAAAAATTCAGAAGTAATCTTTATGATACTGTGAGGGGATCCAGGAGTGCCCCTATTAACTGTTTGGAGAGAGACATTTATCATTGATGGTTTGTTTGGAAAGGAGAGAGAGAGAGAGTTATTTACCACCGATATGTTGCTTTTGAAAAGAGAGAGAGAGAGAGAGAGAGAGACGAAGATCAACGGTTGGACTGTCACTTTAAGGCATTGGAAGTAACTTTGGATTTTTACTGAGTTTGGAGTTGGAGACAGCACCGAGCAGCTGGTAAGTTGCTATGGTGACTGAAGGCGGTGTTATTTAATGGACACTCGATGTTGTGATTTTCAGCAGGTTGTTGATATTTCTTCAAGGACTTGTTGCCTGCTTGTGCATTTCTTCACAGACAAAGGAAGGAGGGACTCTTTGAATGACAGGTGATGCTCAGCTGGTGGGATAAATGGGAGGTCAGATGATACAGACCTCAGACACATGATCTGGACACTGAATGAGCATGGTTGTGCCCACAGAGAAAGTGGGTTTTGGAGGATTGATCCAAATTGCTATTCCACCGTGTAAAGAAGGGGTTGATTGGTGGGGAGTTGTCTATGTGTCCACCCTCACCTGGGTGATAGCTCCGCCACAGGAAAACCGTGCCCCTGGTCACAGTCGGTTACTTGTAAAGGATTTCGGAGGACAACGAGAAGATCGACGGCATCAGCTCACCTGAAGACTCAACTCTCTCTCTCTCTCCATCACTACTCAACTAAATACCACGAACTGAACTGAACTGAACTTTACTCAACATCGTAAGACTGCATCTTTTTACCCTTAGACTTAAAGAAGCTTGGTTTTTATACATACATATTCCACACTTACTTTTATATATAATCATTGCTATATATTAATAAGACAATTAATATTGTGATTAATTGTGTGCGATTTATTTACATTGATATGACTGTATTGCATAGTTACTAATAAATATTAGTAGTTTATAGCAATACGAGACTCCAACGTGGTTTCTATTTCTGCTGGTTCTTTATCCCCGTCACGGGGTCCGTGACATAATTGGGGTCTGCGTCCGCGATATGAACAAATTGGTCGGGAGGCTGGTTTGATTTGATTGGGGAAAATCACTTTTGATTTGCTTGTGTGGAAACACAGCAGAAATGGATGTTAGCGACTTTTTGAAATCACCGGACCTGGTGACTTTGAAGTTAACTAAAGAGCATGAGTTGCGGGACATTGCTAAAGAATTGAGAATTGAGGTAAAGAAGGGTGAGACTAAGGTAGAAATTCAAAGAAAAATAGTTGAATATTATATAGATAAGGGAACATTTGATGAGGAGGCATTAGAGTTGTTCGTGGAAGGTGAATGTACTGAGGATGAGCTTCAGCTTCTGTTGGAAATAGTAAACAGGGAGCATGAACTGAAATTAAAACAGCTCGAGAGAGAGGTCAGAGAGGCAGAGAGACGAAGGGTCTATGAGGCTAAAGAGGCAGAAAGACAGAGACAGCTCAAGAGGGAGAAATGGCAACGTGAAGATCACGTGGCAGAAAGGCAGAGACTGTTTAACAGGGAGAGGTTGCAGCAAAGAGGTTTAGTGTCGGACCCTGATGATTTTTACAGCTCGGAAGGGCTTGTTTTGTGTGATGAATTTAAAAGTTGTGTTCCTGATGAGGCAAGGGCATACCCAGTGGCAGAGGATGCCCCACCCTGAGGGGGTTTGATAAGAAAGCAGACGAAGAAGTTTTAACCCACGAGGTTAAGTTAACTCCAGAAGGGAGTTTGCCAGAGAATAGCTGGGAGGTTCCTTGAATTTGAAACTGGGACAAGTGATGACAGCCCAGAAGAGGCAGTTGTTCCGATTGAATGTGTTCAGGTTGTTGAAGTACCTGTGGATTCACAGGGTTCTGAACCTTGTGTTGAAACTCAATTAAGGTCTGAGGTGTCTGACTTGGTTGGAAAGGAATGCAGTTTTTGTGTGTCAGATGGACGTGGTTCAGTGGATAAGGGGTTAACCTTGGTACCAGTGGAATGTGAGAATTCTCAGTCATTTGTAGTAGACCATGTTTTAAAAGCTGGACGTAATGGGAAAAGTGCTGTTCCTGGACTTTTGGATAAAGTGATGGAAAGGGTTGGATTGGTTGCGCGACCTTTGACCCTGCTTGCAGGACAAACGCCTGCTGAGACAGGATGTGCTGCTCTGTTGCACTTTGTTTGGACATTTGGAAGTCAGCACCTGCAAGGTCATGCTGTTATTCAGATTGATAGTATGGAGAGGAAGAATTGTTGTTTTGGAGTGGAAGTTGTTATGGATACAAGTCGAAGTATAGATCATAATCAGATGGGTAGTTTATTTGGTCTCTTTCATAATATATACATGATTCTGATCAGCCTGATGATGGTACTGAGTTTAATGAACAATGGAGGCATGTTGACAGCTCTCCAAGATAAGAGTGTTTCAGCAATTCAGCTGATGAGCAAAGTTGCTATTGAGACTCCCAACAAAGCAAAAATTAATGGTAAGATAGACGATTGGAACAGTTTTAAAAACCTACTGTCACGTACCCCGTGACAGGGATAAAGAAACCAGCAAAAAATAGAAAACACTTTGGAGTCTTGTATTGCTATAAACTACTAATATTTATTAGTAACGACGCAATACAGTAATATCAATGTAGATAAATCACACAGGTTAGCAATGAATATATATATGAGTATGTAAATCAGTAAGTGTGGAAATATATATATGAAGACCAAGCTTCTTTAAGTCTAGGGGTAAAAAAATACAGTCTTACAATGTTGAGTAAAGTTCAGTTCAGTTTGTGGTATTTAGTTGAATAGCGATGGGGGGAGAGGGGGGGAGGGGGAGAGGGGGAGATGGGAAGAGGGGGGAGAGGGGAAGAGGTGGGGAGGGGGAGAAGGGGGGAGGAGAGGGGGAGAGGGGGAGAGGGGGAGAGGGGGAGAGGGGGGAGAGGGGGAGAGGGGGAGAGGGGGGAGAGGGGGGAGGGGGAGAGGGGGAGAGGGGGAGAGAGGGGAGGGGGAGGGGGAGGGGGGAGGGGGAGGGGGGAGGGGGAGGGGGAGGGGGAGGGGGAGGGGGGAGGGGGAGGGGGAGGGGGGAGAGGGGGGAGATGAGTCTTCAGGTGAGCTGATGCCATTGATATTCTCGTCGTCCTTCAAAATCCTTTACAAGTCACCGACTGTGACTGTAACAAGGGGGGACCGGTCTTCTGTGGTGGAGCTATCACCCAGGCGAGGGTGGACACAGAGACACCTCCCCACCAGTCAACCCCTTCTCCTATGTTGGAATAGCAATTTGGATCAATGCGCCTGATTGATCCTCCAAAACCCACTTTTCCTGCGGCCCGACAATGCTCAGTCAGTGTCCAGATCATGTGTCTGAGGTCTGTATCATCTGACCTCCTATTTATTTCACCAGGCTGAGCATCACCTGTCATTCAAAGAGTCCCTCCTTCCATTGTCTGTGAAGAAATGCACAAGCAGGCAACAAGTCCTCGAAAGTAACATCAATAATATCCTGTTGGCCACAATAGCAACCTTCGAGCTGCTCGGTGCTGTCTCCAACTCCAAACTCAGTAAAAATCCAAAGTTACTTTCAATGCCTTAAAATGATAGTCCAACCGTTAATCTTCGTCTCTCTCTCTCTTTTCAAAAGCAACGTATCGGTGGTAAATAACTGTCTCTCTCTCTCCTATCCAAACAAACCATCAATGATGAATGTCTCTCTCTGTCTCTCTTCAATCAGTTAATAGGGGCACTCCTGGATCCCCTCACACTCCAGAGAGCAAGTAAAAAATCATTAGAAGGGAAAAGATGAAATCTGAAACCAAATAGCAAATGATAACACAGTGGATAGTAAGAGTTGTCTCATGTATGTTAAAAAGAGAAATGACAGTGGACATAGGACCGCTAGAAAATGAGGCAGGAGAAATAATAACAGGGGACAGGGAGATGGCTGATGAACTAAATGAGTATTTTGTGTCAGTTTTCACTGTGGAAGACACTAGCAGTGTGCCTGATGTTGTAATGTGTGAAGGAAGAGAAGTGGGTGCAGTTGCTGTT
Source organism: Mobula birostris (assembly GCF_030028105.1). Classification (NCBI taxonomy): domain Eukaryota; kingdom Metazoa; phylum Chordata; class Chondrichthyes; order Myliobatiformes; family Myliobatidae; genus Mobula; species Mobula birostris. The sequence goes on along the minus strand of NC_092389.1, from coordinate 59,609,813 downwards.
TCAAGGAAAAAGCTGCTCAAAAAGCTGAAAGACCTAAAGGTACGGAGGTCCCCCGGACCAGAGGAACTGCACCCTAGGGTTCTGAAAGAGGTAGCAACAGAGATTGTTGTGGAATTAGAGATGATCTTTCAAAAATCAACCGACTCTGGCATGGTGCCAGAGGACTGGAAAATTGCAAATGTTACTCCACTCTTTAAGAAAGGAGGAAGGCAGCAGAAAGGAAATTATAGACCAGTTAGCCTGGCATCAGTGGTTGGGAAGATGTTAGAGTCAATTGTTAAGGATGAGCTGATGGAGTACTTGGTGACACAGGACAAGATGGTACAAAGTCAGAATGGTTTCCTTTCAGGAAAATCTTAGCTGATGAATTTGTTGGAATTCTTTGAGGAGATTACAAGTAGGATAGACAAAAGGGATGCAGTGGACATTGTGTATTTGGACTTTCAGAAGGCCTTTGACAAGGTGCCACACATGAGACTGTTTACCAAGTTAAGAGCCTATGGTATTACAGGAAAGTTACTAATATGGTTGGAGCATTGGCTGATTGGTAGGAGGCAGCAAGTGGGAATAAAAAGATCAGTTTCTGGTTGGCTGCCAGTGACTAGTGGTGCTCCGCAGGGCTCGGTTTTGAGACCACTTCTTTTTATTCTGTATATTAATGAATTAGATGATGGAATAGATGGCTTTGTTTCCAAGTTTGCAGAGGACACGAAGATTGGTGGAGGGGCTGGTAATGTTGAGGAATCAGGTAGGATGCAGAAGGACTCAGACAGATTGGGAGAATGGGCAAGAACATGACAAATTAAATACAATGTTGTAAAATACCTGGTCAGGCACTTTGGCAGTAGAAATAAACGAGTGGAATATTTTCTAAACGGGGAGAAAATCCAGGAATCTGAGCTGCAGATGCACTTGGGAGTCCTTGTGCAGAACACCCTGAAGGTTAACTTTCAGGTTGAGTTGGTTCGGTGATGAGGAAGGCAAATGCCATGTTAGCATTCATTTCAAGAGGTTTAGAATACTAGAGCAGGGATGCGATGCTGAGGCTTTATAAGGCACTGGTGAGGCCTCACCTTGAGTATTGTGAACAGTTTTGGCCCCCTCATCTGAGAAAAGATGTGCTGGCATTGGAGGGGGTCCAGAGGAGGTTCACAAGGATGATTCCAGGAATGAAAGGGTTATCATAGGAGGAACGTTTGATGGTTCTGGGTCTATACTTGCAGGAATTCAGAAGGATGATGCGGGGATCTCATTGAAACCTTTAGAATGTTGAAAGGCCAAGACAGAGTAGATATAGAAAGGATGTTTCCCATGCTGTGAGTGTCCAGGACAAGAGGGAACAGCCTCAGAATAGAGGGGCGCCCTTTGAAAACAGAGATGCAAAGAAATTTCTTTCGGCAAAGGGTGGTGAACTTGTGGAATTTGTTGCCACATGAAGCTGTGAAGGCCAGGTCGTTGGGTGTATTTCATGCAGAGATTGACAGCTTCTTGTTTAGACATGACAGCAAAGGTTACAGAGAGAAGGCCAGGTTCTGGGATTCAGGAGGAGATTTAAAAAAAAGGATCAGCCATGATTGAATGGTGGAGCACTGGATGGGCCAGATGGCCCAATTCTGCTCTTATGTCTTATGGTTCTTATAGTGTACCTGGACTTTCAGAAAGCCTTTGAGAAAGTCCCACATAGGGGATTAGTGAGCAAAATTAGGGCACATGGTATTGGGGGCAGAGTACTGCAATGGATTGAATATTGGCTGGCTGACAGAAAACAAAGAGTAGCGATTAACGGGTCCTTTTCAGAATAGCAGGCGGTGACCAGTGGGGTACTGCAGGGTTCAGTACTGGGACCTCAGCTGTTTACAATATATATTAATGATTTGGATGAGAGAATTAAAAGTAACATTAGCAAATTTGCCGATGACACAAAGCTGGAAGGCAGTGTGAAATGTGAGGAGGAGGTTATGAGAATGCAGGGTGACTTGGACAGGCTGGGTGAGTGGGCAGATGCAGTTTAATGTAGAGAAATGTGAGGTTATCCACTCTGCTGGTAAGAACGGGAGAGCAGATTATTATCTAAATGGAGTCAAGTTATGAAAAGGGAAAGCACAACGAGATCTAGGTGTTCTTGTACATCAGTCACTGAAAGCAAGCATGCAAGTACAGCAGGCAGTGAAGAAAGCTAATGGCATGCTGGCTTTCATAACAAGGGGAATTGAGTATAGGAGCAAAGAGGTCCTTCTGCAGGGCCCTGGTCAGACCACACCTGGAGTACTGTGTGCAGTTTTGGTCTCCAGATTTGAGGAAGGACATTCTTGCTATTGAGGGAATGCAGCGTAGGTTCACAAGGTTAATACCCGGGACTGTCATATGTCGAAAGATTGGAGCGACTGGGCTTGTATACTCTGGAATTTAGAAGGCTGAGAGGGGATCTTATAGAAACATATAAGATTATTAAGGGATTGGACACGCTGGAGGCAGGAAGCATGTTCCCACTGATGGGTGAGTCCAGAACCAGAGGCCACAGTTTAAGAATTAGGGGTAGGCCATTTAGAACGGAGTTGAGGAAAAACTTTTTCACCCAGAGAGAGTGGTGGATATATGGAATGCTCTGCCCCAGAACGTTGTGGAGGCCAAGTCTCTGGATGCTTTCAAAAAAGAGATGGATAGAGCTCTTAAAGATAGTGGAATCAAAGGTGATGGGGATAAGGCAGGAACTGGATACTGATAGTGGATGATCAGCCATGATCACAGTGAATGGCGGTGCTGGCTCGAAGGGCTGAATGGCCTACTCCTGCCCCAATTGTCTATTGTCTATTAGTCTAATGGACTATTTTCTAAATGGAGAGAAAATTCAAAAACTGAGATGCAAAGGGATTTGGGAGTCCTTGTGCAGGATTCCCTGAAGGTTAATTTGCAGGGGTCTGTGGTGAGGAAGGCATATGTGATGTCACCATTCATTTGAAGAGGACGAGACTATAAATGCAAAGATGTAACGTTGAGTCTTCATAAAGCACTGGTGAGGCCTCACTTGGAGTACTGAGGACAGTTTTGTGTCCCTTATCTTGGAAAGGGTGAGCTGAAACTGGAAAGGGTTCAAATGTGGTTCATGAAAATGATTCCAGGATTAAATGGCTTGTTATATGAAAATCGTTCGCTGGCTCTGGGCCTGAATTCACTGGAATTCAGAAGACTGAAAGGTACCCTAATTGAAACCTATTGAATCCTGAAGGACCGTGATGGAGTGAATGTGGAGAAGATGTTTCCTCTGGTGGGCGGGTCTAAGACCAGAGGACACAGCCTCAAAATAGACGGGTGTCCTTTTGGAACGGAGATGAGGAGGAATTTCTGTAGCAGGCAGAACTGAGTCTGTGGAAATCTTTGCCCCAGGCAGCTTGGGAGGCCAAGTCATTATTCATATTGAAGACAGAGGCTGATTGATTTTTGATTGGTCAGGGCATGGCGGGATACGGGGTGGGGGGTGCGGCAGGAGATACTGTAGCTGCAGACAGGAAAATTGGATCAGCCATGATGAAATGGCGAGCAGACATGGCAGGGAAAATGGTTTTATGGTCTAATGCAAGAATAAAAAGCGCCTCTGAAGGTATGTGGGGTCCTGTTGAGGGCCAACATGGAACACTGTGCACAGGTCTGGTCTCCTTCCCGGAGACAGTCTATGGGATAAAGGGAATGAAGGATTTTCCCAGATTGATTTCAGGGATGTGGTAGTGTCCTCAGGGAGATTACACTGACTGGGCCTGTCTCAAAACTAGAGAAATGAGAGGTGGTCTGACTGAGACAGACATAGTTTCACAGGGTTTTGACAGGGTGCGGAGAAATTTCCTCACTCAGATTGTGGTGAATATTTGGAATGTTCTTCACAAGTTTTCTAAATTCAAAGGCCAAATTTAAGGGTTCTGCGATGCTGGGAACGTTGCAGGAAAGTGGCGCTGAGGTTAAAGATCGGGTGTATTCTGAGGAAAGGGTAGGACAGGCGCAGCGGGCCGAATGGCCACGCCTGCTCCTGTTTCTTATTTTCTAGAGCATGAGTTTACCTTTGTGCCTTGTTTTCCTTTGGATTTCAGCCATTCGGATTGCACAGGGGAGCGGTGAGAGCTTCGGAGATCCATCGGCAGCTCCCGTCTCCCAGCAGCAGGGGACGAGTCCAGACAACAGGCCCCGATCCTCGGCGGGGAAAGACCGGGCGCCCTCCGTGTAGCTGAAACATCTCACGGAATCTCCGCCAGTCTCTTCAGCTCTGCCTTCGAAAGGATTCAGGACCGGCCGGTGTTGCAGCCGAAACCCGAGGCGCAGCTCCCAGTCTCCGGCCTCACTCGGTCCCGGTTCCGGACTCCGGCCCGCTTCCAGCGCTCAGCGTCCCGCCCACTGACACCTCTCAACCAATGAGAGCATCCTTCTCCCAGCAGTGATCGATGATTGGCTGTGAGTGTGTCTGAGGACGGGCTGCTGCCGGGAGACGGAAATGTCTTTTTTTTTCCAAAAATACTTTATTCAGAAATATTACAAAATAAAAATAATTACATACAGAAAAAGAAAACCATTCGTTGACTGTGAGTCCTTATTCAATACAGTTATTAACAATAAAATTTTGCGTTGACTCTGTTCATTTACAAATGAAAGATGTTTACAGTAAATCATGTGTTTACTCTCAACTCTTGGTCAAGTGTTAAGACTTATTAACAATCAAAATATGTCATTCACAGTTTGTTCTCAGAATCAATGGAAGTTCACCGAAGCTCAAAGATCAAAGTAAATTTTATCATCAGAGTTTAGATAAGTCACCACATACAACCCCGAGAAGCATTTTCCTGCGGACATACTCAGAAAAAGTAAACAATAGTAACCATAACAGAAGCAGGCAGTGAAAGATCAACCAGAGTGCTGAAGGTAACAAACGGTACAAATGCAAATATGGAGAAATAGCGATAAATAACAAGAGATGAAATAACCGCAGCGGCTGCCGATGGATCTCCGGAGCTCTCACCGCACCCCTGTGCAATCCGACAGGCTGAAAGCCAAGGGAGAACAAGGCGCAAAGGTAAATTCGTGCTTTAGAAAATAAGAAACAGGAGCAGGCGTTGCCGTTCGGTCCCTTGCGCTGTTCTGCCCCTCAATTAGAAATGGCTGATCCTCGACCTCAGCGCCACTTTCCTTCAAAGTTCCCATCCATCATGGCCGAGCCCCTAAATATGTCTTTTTAATTTAGAAAACACAAAATATTCACCGCACTGTGGGCGGGGAAATTTATTCTCATCTCATTCCTGCTGAGGTGACCTTGGATTTTGAGTCTGTGATCCCCGGTTCCACTGCCCAGCCAGGAGAAATATCATTCCTGCCCCTACCCTGTAAATACCCTGTGAGACTGTGTCTGTCTCAATCAGGAAGCTTCTCCATGTGAACCTTGTGATAATGAAAGCAACACACATCAACGTTGCTGGTGTACGCAGCAGGCCAGGCAGCATCTCTAGGAAGCGGTACAGTCGACATTTCAGGCCGAGACCCTTCGTCAGGACTAACTGAAGAAAGAGTTAGTAAGAGATTTGAAAGTGGGAGGGGGGTTTGTTTGTTGTTTGTTGTTTGTTGGTTGCTTGTGATAATGAAGTTGGTTACAGTGTTCTTTCAGACCAGCAGCTTTGACCACAAGAACATCAGACAGTGGTCAGCACGGAATGTCCTGCAGTTACTGCAGGAGAAGAACTGGATGGACATAGTGGAGTGGTTCGCTAAGCAGACAGTTCAGACCATCTGGCAGAATGCCTCCTCACCAGATCTCACCAACAGGCAGCAAGACCTTACCTGGCTGTCGGTGAGAAGGGCCTCCCAGTCTGATCCTTGCTGCATGCCCGGAGATCACTCCCACAGCGCGCTGCCCCGAGATTACTGCAGTGGAGACGAGACGGTCACTCAGCTCTTTGCGGACTGTGGGCTGGTGAAGATGTGTGGAGAAAGATGCAAGGGCCTGTGTCACAGCAGCTGCGTGACAGAAGGGTCACTGATCTTCGGGCTGTTCCCAGGACGCACAGGAAAACGGACATCAAGTGCTGCTGGAAGATCATCAACTCGGTGAAAGACCCCCGAAACTTGTTGGTCTGTCATCATATCGAGATGTCCGGAGAGCAGGGGTTTCCACCCTGGGGTCCAAGGTTAATGGAATTGGTCTTTGGCATAAAAGAGTTGGGGAATCCCTGTCGTGGAGGAATGCTGCCGACTGGCACATTCCAGGCTGCAGGGACACCATTGAAACTATAGAGATCCTCTAGTACTGGACCGGGAGGGGCCGGGTCGGCTGAGGAAGCCTCCCAGTTATTGTAGGAGTGAAACATCCCGGGGGGCGGGGGGCACATGCGCGACAACAGTCCTATCGGTTTTAAAGAATGTAAAACACTAAACACGGCATAGACGACAAATGTAAATTCTTTGGGGAAAGGCATTGCACGTTTTATCATGCTGAATATTTTATATAAAGCTTACTTTGACACAAAGAAGTATCAGCATCTGATCTGTGTCCAGAGTGAGGGAGACTGGGCTTCTGTTGGAGACGGGACTGACATGGGTTCAGTCACGAAGTTTTTCACACGAAGGGCTGTTGAAATCAGGACCTCGCCGAAAACAAATATCATTTTCCACCCTGTGACGTAGAATGTCCAGTGCTGTGCTTTTTCCTGCAGCCACAGGTCGGTCATCACCACTGCACAGCACAATATTCTCTCCACATCCCCACTCTCCTGGCATGAGCTAATTTAATAGTTATTGTCACTGTTCACAAATCCACCGTTTTACACTCCACTCTGACTCTCTTTAGACCTGGAGAAAGATTTAGAAAAAACGAGCTGCTGGAGGAACTCAACGGGTCAGGCAGCATCCGTGGAGGGAAATGGACAATCGATATTTCGGGCTGAGAAAGTCCAGGTGAAGGATCTCGACCCGGAAAGTCGATTGTACATTTCTCTCCATAGATCCTGCCTGACCCGCTCAGTTCCTCCAGCATCATGTTTCTCACCAGAGATTCCAGCATCTGCAGTCTCTCATGTCTTTAGAACTCCCCCCTGAGCCCTGCCTCAGACTGAACCAGGCTCTTCTCTCCGGCTTCATTTCTGTTCAGCTTCTTTTTCAGCCCATCACTCCCACTGGGGCACAGGCCGCCAGCAGCAGCCCTTTTAATTTAGAAAACTTGTGGAGAATACTCCAAATATTCACCGCACTGTGGGTGGGGAAATTTCTCCTCATCCTCGATCCGAGGATGATCACAGGACTTCAATCGTCTTCCATGTGAAGGTCCTCCGGATCGCAGCGATGGGGCCTTTGGAGATTCAGCTGACATTTTTGTCGCACGAGGTTTTTACGAGATGGGGTTGCTATCCATATAGCCAACTCTTCTCCGCTCGTAGCCGGGCTTAGACAGTCCATGGCCACGTTTTCTTATCTGTTGCCTGTTTAATGTGTTTTTGATCCACACTAAACATAGAAATGGCCAGAATTTCCACTGAACACATCCAGCAAAACCATGTTCACCCATGAGTCTGCAGCGCGTGTAGTGGACAATCGCGGTACTGCAGGGGATCGGCAGCTCCCCGAAAGTGAAAGCGTTCTGAATCAGGAAGTGCCGGGAGTTAACATGGCTTCGAAAGCACCGGCCGAGAGTTGGACCGAGGAGGTAATTTGTCCCATCTGTCTGGATTTCTTCACCGATCCGGTTATACTGAAGTGTGGACACAACTTCTGTCGCTCTTGTATCACACGGTGTTGGGAAAGGGAGGAGAGAAACTCCTGCCCGGAATGTCGAGAGGTGTTTGCTGACCGCACCCTCAGGGCCAATCGGGCCTTAGCAAATCTGGCTGAAAAAGCTCGAAATCTAAACCTAAATCGGAAAGGGAAGGAAAGTAAACTTCAGTGCGAGGAACATGAGGAAGAACTGAAGCTGTTTTGTGAAACGGACAAGACACTGATCTGTGTGATCTGTGCAGTTGCGGAGGAACACAGAGAGCACCGCTTCATGCCGATTAAAGAAGCTGTTAAAATCTACATGGTAAAAACTAACGTTAATTTAATACTTAACGCATTTCCTTTCTCCTACATGCCATCACACGAGCCTCCGTAACCAACACATCATTCTCTGCAACTTTCGCCATCTCCAACGGGATTCTACCATCTATCCGTCCCACAGCCCATCCCACACCCGACAACTCTCCGCTCTCTGTAGGAATCGCTCCCCGGACTGTATCGCCCTTATCCATTCGCTCCTCCCCACTGATCTCCCTCCTGGCCCTGACACCTGGAAGCGGGACAAGTGCTACACCTGACTCCTAACCTCCTCACTCGTCACCATCCAGGGCCCCAAACAGCCCCAGTTCCTCCAGTTTCTTCCATGGTCGATTGTCCTCTCGTATTAGATTCCTTCTTCTCCAGTTCCTTTCCTCTTCCACCTGTCCCCTCTCAGCTTCTCACTTCATCACCTCCCCCACGTTCCCCCTCACGTTGTCTCACCCGTCGCCTGTCAGCTGGTTCTCATCCCCAACCGTTTTATTCTGGCTTCTGCGCCATTCCTGCCAGTCCAAATGAAGGGTCACATCCCGAAACGTCGACTGTTTATTTCCCCTGGTAGATGCTGCCTGACTCACTGAGTTCCTCCGGCATTTTGTGTGTGATGATCGGGTTTGATCGCCTATTTCTTTTTGATCCATTTTTTTTTTTACTTTTTCCTTCTCTCTCTCTGACTTCCAGGATCAGCTAAAATCTTCCTTACACTCTCTCACAAAAAAGAAATCAGACTTCCAGGAAAAGGAGCAGCAACAGAAAGAGAAGATTTCCGGAGTTCGGGTGAGGCTTCCTGAGCGGAATTTCTGATATTACTGTAAAGTTTTGCTCCCTTTAATGCAGAATAGCAGAGTATCGCAGCTCCAGTGACCTGGGTTCGATCCTGACCTCTGGTGCTGTCTGTGTGGAGTTTGCATGTTCTCCCTGTGACCACGACAGTTTCAGACACATTCCATGGACATACTGCATGAATGGTTAAATACAATTAACCCTGTGAAGGTGAGGGAGGGTGTATGTGAATCAGGTAGGAGTTAATGGGTCAATGGGGAGAATTGGTTTCAGAAAAATGTAAGTGAATGGGGTTGATGGGAATGTTTCAGAGTTAGCATGGACATTAATGGACCGAATGGTCTCCTTAATGTCATAAGGAAATACACATAGCAATACAGTAAATTCATCTTCACCTTTCATTCGACAGGAACAGTCACACAGCCTTCAGTCCCACGTCACATCCCAGTTTGCTGAACTGCGCCAGATTATCACTGAGAAAGAGCAGAGTTTACTCAGGGATCTCCGGGAAGAAGAGAAGAGGATTCTCAATCCAATGGAGAAAAATCTTTGTGAGATTCAGAAGCATATAAGGCTTATTCAGGAGGAAATCACTATGTTAAAGGAACAGATGGATCAGAAAGACAGTGTGATTTTTCTCAAGGTGAGGGATTTTATTTCAATTTGTTTCTGTCAAAGGGCACTAAATGAACAGTGGTATATTTGAAATAAACACAGCACAGCGGCCAATTCTAACAAACCAATTGCCGCTGCTGGTGACGTCACACAGATTGTTATGATTGTATGACGAGCCCTCCAGTCACTCCAATAACGACGTTCCAAAATGTCGAAGACAGGTATTCGACCCTTTATCTGCAAGATACGATCATGAGGCAATGAAACTTCAGTGTAATTAATCGTAAATTAATCAGCAACGAAGCGGTCAACAAACAACAAGATATCTTCCGTCCTCAGCTCAAAACTGCCCAGGACAAAGCATGGATACGTAACTTATTCCCTTCGCTATTACCAGGCCGCCACACACGTGACTAGTTGCTGTAACAATCACATACCACAGAAAACAATGCTGACAAGGCCATGAAAGACAGAAAACAGATGCGTTGCTCCTAGACACAGCATTAATAAATGGCAGTAAACTGTTACGTCCCAGGACAGAATGCAAACTTCTCTGAAATAATTTATTCTGATCATAACACAGAGCTGCTGATTGTCTACTTACTTATCACATTAAATATCCTCTAAAACTCCCATTAACACCCAGTTCCAGTCACAGGCTGTGAGTGTGTCTGGTGCGGTGGGTGTGACGGTCTCTCTGTCAATCCGTGAAAACAAAGAATGTGACCCACACATCAGACTTATCCTCCATATCCGGTTTCCATCAGGTTAGGGAAACTTTCAATGTTTCTTTATCTTTTCACATAAGTTTCACATTAGAAACGTAGAAATATAAACATTGAAAACCTACAGCACAATACAGGCCCTTCAGTCCAACATGTCCTTACTTTAGGAATTACCTAGGTTTACCCATAGCCCTCTATCTTTCTGAGCTCCATGTGCCTATCCAGGAGTCTCTTACAAGACCCCATCGTACTGGCATCCAGTACCGCTGTCGGAAGCCCATTCCACACATTCAGCACTCTCTACGTAAAAATATTACCCCTGACATCTCCTCTGTACATACTTCCAAGCACCTTAAAACTGTGTCCTCTCGTGCTAGCCATTTCAGCCCTGGGAAAAAGCCTCTGACTCTGATCAATGCCTCTCATCATCTTATACAGCTCTATCAGGTCACCTCTCATCCTCCATCGCTCCAAGGAGAAAAGGCCGAGTTCACTCAACCTATTCTCATAAGGCATGCTCCCCAATCCAGGCAACATCCTTGTAAATCTCCTCTGCACCCCTTCTATGGTTTCCACATCCTTCCAGTCGTGAGGCGACCAGAACTGAACACAGCACTCCAAGTGGGGTCTGAACAGGCTCTTACGTAGCTGTAAGATTACCTCTCGGCTCCTAAACTCAGTCCCGTGGTTGATGAAGGCCAATGCACCGAATCTCTTCTTAACCACAGTCAACTTGTGTAGCAGATTTGAGTGTCCTATGGACTTGGACCCTAAGATCCCTCTGATCCTCCACACTACCAAGAGTCTTACCATTAATACCAAAGTCTGCCATCATATTTCACCATTATCTGGTTTGAACTGCAAACTGCCACTTCTCAGCCCAGATTTGCATCCTATCGCTGTCACGCTGTAAACTCTGACAGACCTCCACATTATCCACAACACCCCCAACCTTTGTGTCATCATCAAATTTACTAACCCATCCTTTCATTTCCTCATCCAGGTCGTTTATAAAAATCACAAAGAGAAGGGGTCCCAGAACAGATCTCTGAGGTACACCACTGGTCACCGACCTCCATGCAGAGTATGACCCATCTACAACCACTCTTTGCCTTCTGTGGGAAAGCCAATTCTGGTTGCACAAATCAATGTCCCCTTGGATCCCTTGCTGAAATCCATATACACTACATCTACTGTTCTATCTTCATCAATATGTTTTGTCACATCCTCAAAAAATTCAATCGGTTTCATAAGGCACGACCTGCCTTTGACAAATCCTGCCTCTCAGGATCTTCTCCATCAAATTACCAACCACTGAAGTTGACTCACTGGTCTATAATTTTCTGGGCTATCTCTACTCCCTTTCTTGAATAAGGGAACAACATCTGCAGCCCTCCAATCCTCAAGAATCTCTCCCGTCCCCATTGATGATGCAAAGATCATCGCCAGAGGCTCAGCGATCTCCTCCCTCACCTCCCACAGTGGCCTGGGGTACATCTCATCCGGTCTCCATCATAAACAGGCCATTCGGTCCGTCATCCTCTAACAATGTCCCTGCTTGAGAATTCTCTTCCCACACCCAGAAACAGTACCCTGAACTCCATGGTCCCTCACGTGTTTATCCAGTTTTCCCATTACATTCAATCTCTGCTGTTCCGCTTCAACCACTCCTGTGGTAGCGAGTTACTCTTCACTAAATTTCATATGGGATTTATTAAAATCCACCTGGAATTTCATCTCCCACAATTCTTCCCATAAATAGAGGTACATCTACCCCCCTGCCCTGAGCACATAATTAAATCCATCACTGATCTTAAATTCTTACATCTTATCATCGTAATGTCGTACCCAGATGAAAATACACAACCTGTCCTGTCTTCCTTCTAAGTTTCATCCTCTCAGTAATGGTCTAACATTCAGAGACTTTCCCTGTAATTTAATCCGTGGTTCTGTATTGGTTGTGTTTGTGAGTTACCGTGAGAGTGGGAATTTTCAACACCTTTGAATGATTTGGATGAAATTCAGGATGTGGACAGTAAGTCCAAGTCTAATCAGATTTATGTGTGATTTATTTCAGGAGGAAGCTCGTCGGAACAGGAGGTAGGACATACTCTTCATTGAAAACCTGTATAGTTGAAACTTGCAGTTTATAACAAGCAGTTTAATATTTACAGGATTAATGACCATGTGCAGGAATTGTCAATGACAGATGAGGCCCAACCGTTTGAAAAATTCGATCACCCCTATTTGTTGAACACGGTGCTGAGAGAAACACTTGATGCCGTTAATCGAGGTAAAACTTACAAAGATCCATTTCTCCTTGTTCTGTTAAGTTCCAATTTGAAGTGAAAATTGTCTGTAATTTGGTTGGGCGGAGGGCGTGGGTTGAGAACGAGTGAAGCGACAGGACTGATAGCAAAAATGCAAAGACATCATGCAGTCAAACTGTTAGCTAGGGCGGGCAGATGCGAGGACAAAATTGCAGCCAGCAGTGTGAGTATCAGTGCATTAGGATGCAGAATAAAAAGGGTAGCAGATACAGTACACAAGGTGTTATATCTCAATGCATGGAGTGTGAGAAAGAAGGTGGATTATCTTATTGCTTGATTACAGATTGTCAGATATGATTCTGTGGCCATCACTGAATCATGGCTGAAGGATGGTTGTAGTTGGGAGCTGAATGTCCAAGGTTACACAATGTATCAGTGGTATTGGAAGGTAGACAGGGGGCTTGGTGTGGTTCTGCTGGTAAATCAGTAGAAAGAAGTGAGATAGGATAGGAAGATATTGAATCCTCGTGGGTTGAGTTTTTTATTTCAACATGCAGGTCAATTGGGAAAATCAGGTTGGTAATGGATCTCAAGAGAGTGAATTTGTTGAATGCTGTGTGATGTTTTATCGAGCAGTTTGTCCATGAGACTACTCAGGGAACAGCTCTACTGGATTGGGTGTTATGTATTGAACCAGAGGTGATTAGGTAAAAGAACCCTTAGGAGAGAATGCTCACAACATGACTGAGTCCAACCTGAAATTTGATAAGCAGAAAGTAACGTCTGACGTTGTAGTATTTCAGAGGATAAAATAAATTATAGTGGTCCGAGAAAGGAGTTGGCCAAAGTAAATTTGTCAGAAATGGTGTCAGTTTCTGGGAAAATGAGGAAGGTGAAGGATAGATGTATTCTCAAAATCAATAAATACTCAAATGGCAAAATGGCTGACAAGGGAAGACAAGCTAATGTAAATGCAAAAGAGTGGGCACACAACAAAGTAAAAATTAAAAGGAGACAGATGCAGCCAGGATGTTTCCCTGTCTGAGGAGTCAAGGGTCAGGGGTCACTGTCTGTTTGGAATTCTCAGCACCCGTCGAGGGAAGGGGTTTGGGGGTTCTTATCCATTCAGTTCACAGAGCCATCGCCGTACAGCATAGAAATGTGCCCTTCGACCCATCACCTCTGTGCTGACCTATTTACCCATCTACATTCATCGCATTGGCCAGCATTAGGTCACTCTCCTTCTGTGTCTTGCCTGTTGAAGTGTCTGTCCAAGTGTCTCTTAAACACAGAGGACTGGAAGCCTGTGACCTGCAGAGGTCGGTGCTGGGGCCGTGGTTGTTTGTCAATCATATTAATGATTTGGATGATAATGTAGGTGACATAATTAGTAGGTTTATGGGTGACACTAAAATTCATGGTACAGTGGACAGGGAAGAGAGTTAAAGCAACACTGACAACATACTGGAGGAACTCAGCAGGTCGGGCAGCATCCGTGGAAAAGATCGGTTGACGTTTCGGGCCGAAACCTTTCGTCAGGATGTAGAGGGAAGGGGCAGAGGCCCGAAAAAGAAGGTGGGGGGCGGGTGGGAAGGAGAAGGCTGGTAGGTTCCAGGTGAAAAATCAGTAACGGGAAAGATAAAGTGGAAGGGGAAGACGGTTATCTCTGTTTACAGCGGGCCCTTGATCAACTGTAGAGATGGGTACAGGGAAGATGTGTTAAAATAGATCTTGGCAGGTACGCGGATAAGAAAGGTGAATGAAATAATGGACGAATGGGACTTGCTCATTAAAGCAAGCTGGTCGGCACGAACAAGTTGGGCCGAAGAAACTCTGTGACCTCCTGATAGTCCAGTCACCCACCCCCTGCCCATCTTAATCCATCCCTATCCCGCTCTAGTTTCTGCTGTTTATCTCCGCTATGTATTTCCGTTCTTGAGGGAAGATGTCCACCTGAAATGTAGTCTGTCCATTTCTCTCCACACCTCCTGCCTGACCCGCTCGGTTCCTCCAGCATTTTGTGTCTGTTTGATCGGGAAATCTCTGCTCTCCGTCCAGCGGAAACCCTTGGGGAGACATCAGTTGTCCATCCGCTTTCGTTGGGTCAAACCTCGGGAAAGGTCCGTGTCGGCCATCCGACCGCGCCTGAGGCCGAGCGGCCTTTCCACCGGTCCCCGGGGCCGCGCTGCCCGAGTCTCCCCCCGATCCCCGGGGACTCTCTAATTCTCTGCTTCTCCCCCCAGTCTCTGTCACCCTGGATGTGGAAACGGCGAATCCGTGTCTCGAGGTGTCTGAGGATCGGAAGAGTGTGAGATGGACCCGGACCCTGAAGAATCTCCCTGACACCGGGAAGAGATTCGCATACTGGGAATGTGTGCTGGGATCGGAGGGATTCACATCGGGGAGACATTACTGGGAGGTGGAGGTGACGGGGAATCGGGCCTGGTGTCTGGGAGTCGCCGTAGAGTCTGTGGAGAGGGAGGGAGAGGTCAGACTCAGTCCGGATACCGGATTCTGGGTCATCGCGCGGGTTGATGACGTGTTACATCGGGATTGTGACGTGATCATCTCCCCTGAGTCCCGTCTCTCTGCCGGTCCCATCCCCGGGAGGGTGGGAGTTTATCTCAGTGACCAGTCCGGGACAGTTTCATTTTACAACGCGGAGACCAAGTCCGATCTCCACACCTTCACTGGGAATAAATTCACGGGGAAACTTTATCCTTTCTTCGCGACCTGGGATGGAAACCAGTGGCTGAGAATCTGCTCCGGTTCCGCTCCGGGTCTGTAAACGGGTCGGGTCCCGGGACCGGCGTCAGGGGTAAAGTCACTGTAAATATAAATGTGCGGAGAGTGAAATAAACACGAGATGAGAATTATCGATCTGTTAATTTTAACTCGTTCACCGCATCCGACAACGGAACAGAAACACCGCGGATTCAGCAGCAGCCGCGGGGCGGCGGGTCCTGAGCTCCCCCGGGTCCTAAAGTCCACCCGCACTGAGACAGGTTAAATGTGACCAGTGGGGCGGTGCTGACAGGAAAAGACAGTGAAGATTGATACAATGTGTTCATTAAGTTCATCTGACATTTCTTTGTCCCCCACCACTACTTCACCAGCATCATTTTCCAATCCAATATCAACTCTCATCTCCCTTTCACTCTTCATGTAACTGAAAATGAACTTTTAGTATACTGCTTTATGTTATTGGCTAGTTTGCTTCATATTTCATCTTTAACATTCTTATGGCTTTTTTTTTGTTGCCTTTTGCTGGATTTTAAGAGCATCCCAATAATCCAACATCCCACTCACCTTTGCTCCCTTATATGCATTTCCTTAGGTAACACGCAGTCCTTAACTTCCCTTGTCAGCCATGGATTCCCACCGCTGCCATCTGAGAAATTCTTCTGTCGGACATGTCTCTCCTGCGCCTTGTAATCTATTCCCAGATACGTCAGCCACCTCTGTTCAGCCATCGTCCCCACAGTATCCTCCTCCAATTCACCTGGGCAAGCTCCTCTCTCATGCCTCTGTAATTCCCTTTATTCCATTGCGAGACTGATACATGTGACTTAGGCTTCTCCCTATGAAAATGCAGTATGAATTCAATTATATTATGATCACTGCCTCTAACGGGTTCCTTTACTTTCAGCTCCTGGAGATGATCAGGGTTATTACACAACACCCAATCTTAGATGGTCTTTCCCCCAAGTAGGCCCAAACACAAGCTGTTTTAAAAAGCCGTCTCGTAGGCATTCAACAAACGCCCTATCGTGATCTAACAACAACCTGATTTTCCCAACCCTTTGCATATTGATGTCCCCGATATAATTGTGACGCTACCGTTATTATAGGCCTTTGCCGGTTCAATACTGCGAATTAATTTAAAGCTAGTCCCTTAACTTAATAAAGTTTTTATCTGAACACAACCAACCCTACCAAAGATTGTACTGAAGACTGCATTTGATTTTTTCAGCCATATCTGCTTCACACTGAAATAGTATGTGTTTACCAGTTTCATAATGACAAAATGTACACGACACAGAATGATGCTTTCCAATTAGATACAAGGCATAATTAAACATCGTGTGGGCATTTCTAAGTCGTGTCAATATTATTTCTTCCATTCTTATTTTTAGCCCTTCTTCCATAAACCCGACTGGTTTATGTATTCCGTGAAGGTGCCTGTCCTGTATCCTACAACTCTTGCCATAAGGCCCTAACTCTTAACACTACCAACCCCTAAGCTAAGATTTGCTAAGTGGAAAGTCTATATCCACAGTTGAACTTTTAACAGGTTGTGTTGCTAAACAGTCAGCCCCATCATTTCCCTCACCAGTGCGCTGTGCAGGGCCCATAAGGTGCAGACACATAAACCAAATTTGTTTATGAAATACTGCTTGACGAGGTCCCAACAGTCAATCTGACCTACTGCTAGAATGACCTGTTTTAAGGCTCATCAAACCCTTTTCTTGCTTTTTAAATCTTTTTATTAATTATTATTGAAAATCAACAAGAGAAAAATACATCAAAATAATCAAGATAACATATCTGAGTTGGATGATCAGCCATGATCATAATAAATGACGGTGGAGGCTCAAAGGGCCGAATGGCCTACTCCTGCACCTATTTTCTATGTTTCTATATCCATATATAGAGTAAGAGTTAAATTATCAACCAGGCTAAACAGAAAAACAATAATAATCAAAAAACAAAGTATTAAAGCTTTTTTTATGGAAAAAAGGCAAGAAGGAATAAAAAGGAACCCCTACTAACTAAAACAGAGAAAACCCCTAATAACTAAAAAAAAGGGGGAAAAAACCCATTTGGAGCACAACCCCGGAGCTTTCCGCCATACAAGCTTCCATAAAAAAGACATCAAACTACCAACTAAATTCATATAACCAAGCATCAGAAAAGGACCATCTTAATTAACTCAAGTCAAATGATAATAACGGGCAAAAGAGCCACACCTTTTCTCAAAGTCAAATTTACGATCAAAAGTTCCACTTCTAATTTTTTCCAAACTAAGACATAAAATCACCTGAAAGAACCATTGTATCAAAGTGGGAGCAGAGGCATCATTCCATCTTAATAAAATAGCCCTTCTAGCCAATAATGTGACAAATGCAATTACATACTGGTCAGATATAGAAATACCGTGAATATGTTGAGGAATTATACCAAACAAAACTGTCAATTTATTAGGCTGTAAATGGATTCTTAAGGCTTTAGAGATTATTAAAAAAATGGATTTCCAAAATTGTTTCAATACAGAACACGACCAAAACATATGTGTCAATGTAGCTATCTCAGTTTTGCATCTATCACACTGATTATTTACATTAGGAAAAATTTTAGACAATCTCTCCTTCGTCAAATAATAATGATGTACAATTTTAAATTAAGTTAGATAATGACTGGCACAAAATTCACAACCAATCCTCTGATATCAAGGTCATATTAAACTCTCGTTCCCAATCTTGCTTGATGTTAAGGAAAGGAGAATTGTCCTGTTGTAACAGTAAATTATAAATTTTCCCAATAAAGCCTTTCACTAAAGAGTTCGTTTTTAAAATAAGGTCAGAATCTTGTATATATGGAAAATTACTTAAATATTCTTGTAAAAAATGTCTGACCTGAAGATATTGCAAAAACCATCAAACCCGAAAAGGATTCTGAACAAATTACAAGTTTGTAAGCAACAATTTCCTCCACCCACTGTAATGATGACAAAGAATTCTGCTTCATATACCCATAAATGGCTGGTAAGTGATTTCTTAATCATCACCTGCAATTCAGACACACAGAAAAAAGAAAACAGCCACACTAACATTCCCAGTTAAATTATGTTTCAATCCATCTGTAAAAATGGTTACTGTATGATAGTAACTGTCATTAATAAACTCATGAACCAACAGACTCTCAGGCAGAACAGAATCCACTTGTGTAACCTAAAATTAACTACAGTCATTGAAAAAAAACACAAAATGGGGTTAAGGAGAAAGCTACAGTGGGACATATTGTATCATCCAATAGTCATAGTCATAGTCATACTTTATTGATCAGGAGGGAAATTGGTTTTCGTTACAGTTGCACCATACATAATAAATATTAATAAAACCATAAATAGTTAAATAGTAATATGTAAATTATGCCAGTAAATTATGAAGTAAGTCCAGGACCAGCCTATTGGCTCAGGGTGTCTGACCCTCCGGGGAGGAGTTGTAAAGTTTGATGGCCACAGGCAGGAATGACTTCCTATGACGCTCTGTGTTGCATCTCGGTGGAATGAGTCTCTGGCTGAATGTACTCCTGAGCCCACCCAGTACGTTATGTAGTGGATGGGAGACATTGTCCAAGATGGCATGCAACTTGGACAGCATCTTCTTTTCAGACACCACCATCAGAGAGTCCAGTTCCATCCCCACAACATCACTGGCCTTACGAATAAGTTTGTTGATTCTGTTGGTGTCTGCTACCCTCAGCCTGCTGCCCCAGCACACAACAGCAAACATGATCGCACTGGCCACCACAGACTCGTAGAACATCCTCAGCATCGTCCGGCAGATGTTAAAGGACCTCAGTCTCCTCAGGAATTAGAGACGGCTCTGACCCTTCTTGTAGACAGCCTCAGTGTTCTTTGACCAGTCCAGTTTATTGTCAATTTGTATCCCCAGGTATTTGTAATCCTCCACCATGTCCACACTGACCCCCCCGGATAGAAACAGGGGTCACCGGTATCTTAGCTCTCCTCAGGTCTACCACCAGCTCCTTCGTCTTTTTCACATTAAGCGGCAGATAATTCTGCTCACACCATGCGACGAAGTTTCCTACCGTTGCCCTGTATTCAAGATTACACCTGAGTACAGTACACCCAACAATACACCCATGTTCCCTGCGTGATATGAACCCAGCCATCTAAAACTGAAAACCAAATGTCCTCTAGCACAGGATGATAATTTCTTTGCCCTCTCAAATTAATCCAATTTGTTAACATCAGCTTCAACCTCTGTCGCTGGAGGGGCAATAGTCCCATTTCAGCCAGTAAAGCCGAAAGAAGGGACGACTTTACTGCACCACAGCAAAATCTTAAAGCCTGTGCTCGTATCACACCCAAGTATTTTAAAGTTGAACATGAAACTGATCCATAAGCCACACAGCCAGAATCAAGAACAGATTGAATTAAACAAATATAAATGGTCAACAAAGATTTTAATGTTGCACTCCAAGAACACCCACACAGATGCCTCAGGATATTTAATGCCCCTTTACAGTTCTCAATTATTTTACTGATATGGTGCTTCCATGTCAGCTTATTATCCATCCACATGCCTGGAAATCTCACCACTGACATATTTTCAGGAGTTTGACCATAGAATTTCAAATCAAGTACAGGTCTATTAATCCTGTTAGTAAAAACACATAACGTGTTTTAGTGACTGAAAACTTTAAATCTTCATCTATTTGCCCACTGTTTGACCTATTAATTGTAAATTTCATCCTATTTGCAGTAAAATTGAAATGCTACCTCTAATCAAAAAAGCTATATCATCTGTATAAAGGGATTAACCCAGAGTACCCATCTCAGAGAAAATGCCATTAATCATAATATTAAACAATGAAGGGCTAAAACACTGCTTTATGGGGTCACATTTTCCATCTCATAGAAACACAAACATAACATGCCCACCCATACCCGCACAGTCCGTCCAAATAAAAAAACTCAGATAAAGTATGCAATCTCCCCTCACTACTAATTTCCAAATTTCAATCAAAAATCCTTCCATAACATATCATACAATATTAAAATACTGCTATTACAACATCTTTATTTAGCCGTGCTTTCCTATAATCATCTTCCAAACCTAAAACTCATTCCAATGTCATTCTATCCTTCCAAAATCCACTCTATTAAAACACTATATCATCTCTCTTTCCAAAATATAACTGAAGTGTTCGATTACCATACATTCCATCAGTTTACATAAATGAGACATTAACGATATAGGTCATAACTAGCAGGATCAAACTGGGATCTGCCAGGTTTCAGAAAACAGGCAATCCTGCTGCCATATTCCGTGAGGGAGGGAGATGGCCCAATCTCTAAACACGATTCAAATATGTTAATATTTTCACAAAAGAGAATTACATACAGCTACAATTACATATATCACCCTTTCCTGGGGATGCCTGACTTGAATAAATAATAGACATTTAAAAAAAAAATTGTACAAAGAAAACTCTACGTCAATGATACTATCATTGATACAGCTGACTTCCAACACATCAGCGTATTCACTTAGAAACATATCCCTATATTGAATAACTTATTCACTTAAATTATCTTTATTATGAATCACAGCACACGACCCAGCCAGTAACACAACCTTCCCTGTTTCAGTAACAATCATTTTGCACTCATTAATCAATGCTGAAATATTAAGATCATTTTATATCCCCCTATTTTCTAAATCATACCCCAAACAATTCCAAGTTAAATGACCCTTCAAATATTATGTCAATATGACCTCCAGTAAATCACATCCTTCCTCACCACGACCTGTGCCCTTTTTTTCTTAACAGTGTCACTTGGAGACAGATGCATCATCACATTAAAAACTTACATTTCTCCCAATTTGCTTTGCCAAATACTCCACCTCCTACAAGTGGCATCCCATCCCCGATATAAATCCAAACTCAAGCTCATAAAGACAGGAAGGCTGACTGACGTTCATATTAACTAATCACCGTGTGAGTTCTCATTTGACCGACACACACTGCAGCCAATGACAGCAGCGTTCAGAGGCGGGCCTGACCTACGATAGGCTGGTGGAAATCTGCCCCATGTTCAGCCCCTGCTGCTCCTCTCCATCGCCATGGCGGAGTTCAGCGAGTCGATGTGGTCGGTGGTTGCCGGTCTCGGCACCCACAGGGATGGGTGTGGTTCTCCTCCGACGCCTCGGTGAGTCCATTCCGGTGATGTCTGTGGTGACTGAGAAACAAAATGCAGGGAGTTAGCGGGGAGGAAGACCTATGACTACAACTCCCAGAAGGCCCTGCTGATGACACAGAGGTCGGGGGTGTTGTGGGTAGTCTGGAGGGTTGTCAGAGATCACAGCGGGAAATAGATAGGATGCAGAACTGGGCTGAGAAGTGGCAGATGGAGGTCAATCCAGATACGTGTGAAGTGGTTCATTTCGACAGGTCAATTTTGAACACAGATTATAATATTAATGGTAAGACACTTAGGCAGCGTGCAGGGTCAGAGAGATCTTGGGATCCGTGTCCATACGACACTCAAAGCTGCTGTACAGGTTGGCAGTGTTGTTAAGAAGGCGTCTGGTGTGATGGATTCATCAACCGTGGGATTGAGTTCAAGAGCTGTGAGGGAATGTTGAAGCTATATTTGGAAACATTTTGTCCCCACTTGCAATACTATGTTCAGTTCTGGTCACCTCACTACAAAAAGAATGTGGATATGAAAGAGGGAGTGAAATGACTAACAGGAGGGGACATAGTTTTAAGGCGCTTGGAAATCGGTACAAGGGGGATGTCAGGGGTAAGTTTTTCACACAGAGAGTGGATGGTGTGTGGAATGCACTGCCAGTGACAGTGGTAGACCCAGATACAATAGGATATTGTAAGAGACCCTTAGATAGGTACATGGAGCTTAGAAAAATAGACGGCCATACGATAGGGAAATCCTAGGCAGTTTCTAGAGTAGGTTACATGATGGACACAACATTGTGGGCTGAAGGGCCTGTAATGTGCTGTAGATTTCTATGTTCTGTGTCAAAGGCAGGCAGAGGGATTAGTTTAAATGGACACCAGGACAGCATGGAAAGATTGGGCCGAAGGGCCTGTGTCAGTGCTGTAAGGGAGGGGCTCTGTCCCAAACATCGACTCTATTCCTCTCAATAGATGCTGCCTGACTTGCCAAAGTTCTTGAAAAGTTGCATTCAGTTCTTCTGTACGAAGGATGTTTTGTGCTGGAAGACTGCAGAGGAGATTCATCATGATTGAGGGGGTTTGTGTCCATAAGACCATAAATCATAAGAGCAGAATTAGGCCATTCAGCCCATCGAGTCTGCTGACTTTCTGTCATGGCTGATCCCGGATCACACTCAATTCCATACACCTGACCTCTCGCCATATCCTTTGATGCCCTGACCGATCAGGAAACAATCAACTTCTGCCTTAAATATACCCACAGACTTGGCCTCTACCGCAGTCTGTGCAGAGCATTCCACAGATCCAATACTCCCTGGCTGATAAAAAAAAAATCCTCCTTACTTCTGTTTGAAAAAGTGGCCCCTCAACTTTGTGGATGTGCCCTCTAGATCTTGATAGCCCCACTATTGGAAATATCCTCTCGGCATCCACCTTATCTGGTTCTTTCAGCATTCAGCAGGTTTCTATGAGATTCCCTCTGCATTCTTCAGAATTCCAGGGTGTACATGCTCAAAGTTGACAAATGCTCCTCATATGTTAACTCCTTCATTCCCAAAATCATCCTTCTGAACCTCCTTTGTACTCTCTCTGATGACAACTCATCCTGTCCGAGATATGGGGCCCAACACTGTTGACAATACTCCGAGTGTGACCTGACTAGTGTCTCATAAAGGCTCAGCATTATCCCCTTGCGGTTATACTCATGGGGCGGGATTGGACAGTATCGATCTACTGAGGGAGCTTGGAATCCGAGCTCACTACTCCAGATACTGGTTCCAGTGTCAGGCAGTTATGTTGCATCTGGAGAATTGCATTCTAATGTAGCAATAATGCAGAGGTTTTGGATGATGAGTGGAAGAGGCTAAACAGGATGCTGCTCGGATAAAGTGAGACTGGATAATCTCGGGTAATCTCCGGCAGAGGCTGAGGGAGGTCTGACAGACGTTTGCAGGATCGTGGGAGGCACAGACGGAGTGGATATGTTCCTTGTGTAGGCAGAGAGATTGGTTTGATAACGCATGAAATGTCCGGTTCAGTTGGTTCAGAACAACACAAGGAGCAGAAGGGCCTGTTATGGACAAGTACAGCAAGCAGAGCAGGTAAACTGGATAAAGTGTTCCCAGTCAGAGCATAGACTGTGACGTCAGTGGATATGCCGGCATCACAGTTCTCCCACCAAAGATACTTCACTGCCGGATAAAATGAAGTTTGTGATGTTTATAACCGATGTGGTGAATTGTACTGCTCAGGCATCCCATCCTGCTCAGTAAATTAAAATTATTGTGAAAGCTGCAGAACGGTATCTTGGTGTAACTGATGTTTTGTGGGAAGCTTTAAATGAAGTTTTGTTAGGTGGGGTATCTGTATCCCAGTCTACCTGTGAACATGCATAATAGGATTAAAATATTGCAATGAAATGCGAGAACTCTGATTTATAGTAGTCAAGACTTTAAGAAGTTTACTTCTGATTTGTCAGATTTTTCTGATGTTATATCTTTTCAGGAAACCTGCACATTTTAAGTTTTTTTTACTCCTGTGTAGGATTATATTGTCGTTTGGCTTGACATGTTAGTTGGCAGAGGAGTGGTGTTGCCAGTTTTATAAGGAAAAGGGCAGGGTATAGAGTTGTGAATGGGAACAAAATGTATGAGGAACTTGTAGAAGAAATTCTTGATTCAACAGGTTTCCTTTTTTTGAAAATACTAACATTTTGAATCGTATTTTGAGGTTTGGCCATCTAATTTCCTCATGGAAAATGGTTGTAGTAGTGCCCATTCTAATACCTGGAGCTCCCTGTCTGATCCTCCTTGTTATAGGCCAATATCAATAACGTCTTCTTTATGTAAACGTGTGGAATGTATGGTAATTGAGTGTTTAAAAACATAGAAACTTAGAAAACCTACTGCACAATACAGGCCCTTCGGCCCACAAAGTTGTGCCGAACAAGTCCCTACCTTAGAAATTACTAGACTTCCCCATAGCCCTCTATTTTTCTAAACTCCATGTACCTATCCAAAAGTCTCTTAAAAGACCCTATCGTATCCGCATCCACCACCGTTGCCGGCAGCCCATTCCACGCACTCACCACTCTCCGAGTAAAAAAACTTACCCCCGACATCTCCTCTGTACCTACTCCCCAGCACATTAAACCTGTGCCCTCCTGTGGCAGCAATTTCAGCCCTGGGAGAAAGCCTCTGACTAGCCACACGATCAATGCCTCTCATCATCTTATACTCATCTATCAGGTCGCTTCTCATCCTCCGTCGCTCCAAGGAGAAAAAGCCGAGTTCACTTAACCTGTTTTCATAAGGCATGCTCCCCAATGCAGGCAACATCATTGTAAATCTACTCCGCAACCTTTCTATGGTTTCCACATCCTTTCTGTAGTCAGGCGACCAGAACTGAGCACTGTACTCCAAGTGGGGTCTGACCAGTGTCCAATGTAGCTGCAACATTACCTCTCGGCTCCTAAATTCTGTTGATAAAGGAGAATACACCGTATACCTTCTTAACAACAGAGTCAACCTGCGCAGCTGCCTTGTGTGTCCTATGGACTCGGACCCCAAGATCCCAGTGATCCTCCACACTGCCAAGAGTCTGACTATGAATACTATATTCTGCCATCATATTTGACCTACCACAATGAACCACCTCACACTTATCTAGGTTCAAATCCATCTTCCACTTCTCAGCCCAGTTTTACATCCTATCAATGTCCCGCTGTAACCTCTGATAGTCTTGTAAAGGTATGGGTGGGAAAGTACGACATTGAACTCATTTTTATGTTTGGAAGATGATATTAGGAAAGGACAGTTAAATATAGATGATGTAACAGCTGTATTTTTACTATTCAAAAGGCAGGTGGTATTTATGGAAGGAAAGACTTTTTATGAAATTGTGGAAATGAGGATGGGGGCGATTATCTAACTTTTTCTGAGTTTTTTTTAATTGTATGTCTTGTGTCAGGTACGGGTGTGCAAGTTATATTCAGGTTGTTATGAGATAGAAATTGGGATCCCACAAGGCGGTATTTATTATTTCATATTTTAATTAATAGTATCTTTTATGAGATAGGTTTAGAGTGCGTAAATCACTATATGCAGATGATGGAGGTTTATGGATTCAAGGTAACAATTTCAATTTTACTGTATATAGGATGCATTAGCAATTAATAAGGTCGAAAAGTCGGCAAATAGATGGGATTTAACTTTTTGGTAGCTACAAGACAATTTATGTGTTTTACAAACAGGATTAATGGACGTCCACTTGATTTGAAATGATATGGTCAAACTCCTTAAAAGGCGTTTGTGGTAAGATATCCAGGTATGTGGATGGATACTAACCTGACATGGAAGCACCGGATCAGAAAATAATTGAGAAATATAAAGAAACATTAAATACTCTCAGTTATCTCTGTGGGTATTCTGGAGCGTTACATGAAAATAGTTTTTGACCAATTTCTTTCTTTCTTTCTTTTTAAATCTTTTTTTATTGAATTCGTATTGAAAAGGTAAAACATATAGCAACCAATACATTGTTAAGATATAAATATACAAGTGATATTAACACAAAAAAACAATGCAAACAACGTAAGTTAGTTATACAATAACAAAGTAATATCGTTGTATACTGATTTTCCATATATATCAATAGAACAAGAAAAAAAAAACTGAAAAAAAGCCAAAAAAAAACCTACCGTGCAACTAACCTACAAAGCAAAGCAATGGGCTAACTAGGTAAATAGTAGACTTGAACAAATTAAACAATCACGTCCTCAAACCCGGCCTCCGCTAATAACAGATAAATCCACGAAGGGAATGTATGTATGATCAGAGAAAAAAAAATTACATTAAATGAAAATATTAAATAAAACATCTCCAGGTCTGTTCAAATTTAACTGAAGTATCATAAAGTTTACTTCTGATTTTTTTCCAAATTTAGACACAGTATCGTTTGAGAGAACTGAAAAAATGTAGTCGGGGCATTAATCTCCTTCCAACGTTGTACAATAAATCTTTTCGCCATTAAAGTAAGAAATGCAATCATTCTACGCACTGAGGGGGGTAAATTACTAGAAGTTTTAGGTAATCCAAAGATAGCAGTAATAGGATGGGGAGAAATATAACTATTCAAAACCTTTGAGATAATATTAAAAATGTCTTTCCAAAACGTTTCCAGAGTAGGACAAGACCAAAACAAGTGGGTCAAGGAAGCTATCTCCCCATGACATCTATCACAAAGAGGGTTAATATGAGAGTAAAAACGAGCTAATTTATCTTTAGACATGTGTGCTCTATGGACAACTTTAAATTGAATTAAGGAGTGTTTGGGACAGATAGAGGAAGTATTAACAAGTTGTAAAATATGAGCCCGGTCATCAGCCGGGATAGTAAGGCCCAATTCCTTTTCCCAGTCAGTCCTAATCTTATCGAATGGAGCTTTCCTAAGCTTCATGATAGTATTATAAAGGAATGATAGTATTATGGAGGTAAAGGAACCCCTTGGAAGTAGTGATCATAATATGATTGAGTTCAGTTTCAAATTTGAAAAGGAGAAGCTGGTATCAGGTGTATCGATATTTCAGTGGAACAGGGGAAATTACAGTGGTATGAGAGAGGAACTGGCCCAAGTCGATTGGAAAAGTCAGCTAAATGGAGGGACGGCAGAGCAGAATTGGATGAAATTCCTACAAGAAATAAGGAAAATGCAGGAAAAATATATTCCAAGAAAAAAGAAAATCATGAATAGAAAAGTGGCACAAATGTGGCTAACGAGAGAGGTTAAAGCAAAAATAAAAGCAAAAGAAACGGCGTACAAGGAAGCAAAAAATAGTGGGGTTATATGTGGTGATTTATATGTACTCTGATAATTAAATTTACTTTTAACTTTTCGCTTCGGGGAACTTCCATTGATTCTGAGAACAAACTGTGACTGACAGCTCCAGCTCACCGCAGCAGCCCGCCCTCAGAACACTCACAGCCAATCAGCGAATACCGCTGGGAGACTGTTGCTCCCATTGGCTGAGGAGTGTCAGTGGGCGGGACAGTGTGCGCTCGGAGCGGACTGGGGAGAGGCCGGAGACTGGGAGCTGCAGCTCGGGTAAAGGCTGCAACACCGGCCGGGGCCTTGAATCCTTCTTCCGATGGCAGAGGTGAAGAGACTGGCGGGGATTCAGTGAGATGTTTCAGCCACACAGAGAGTTCCCGGCCGTTCCCGCCGTGGATCGGGGCCTGTTGTCCGGAGCTGCCTCCCAGACCCAACCCCTGCTGCTGGGAGACGGGAGCTGCCCCGCAGCGGCTGCCGATGGATCTCCGGTGCTCTCAGTGCTCCGCTGTGCAATCCGACTGGCTCTTTGAATTTAGAAACCTTGTGGAGCAAATTCCAAAGATTCACTGCACTCTGGGCGAGGAAATTTCTCCTCATGTCAGTCCTGCTGAGCTGATTTCAGATTTTGTGACCCCTGGTTCCTCACCTCAGCCAGAGGAAACATCATTCCTGCCTCTACCCGATCAATAATCTGTGAGACTCTGTCTGTCTCAGTCAGACCACCTTTTATTTCTCTAATTTTGAGACAGGCCCAGTCAGTGTAATCTCTGTGAGGACAGTACCTCAGCCCCCAAATCAGTCTGGGAAACCTTCTCTTCATTCCCTTCATCCCACAGGCTGACTCTGGAAGGGAGACCAGACCTGTGCACAGTGTTCCATGTACGCTCTCACCAGGACCCCATATACCTTCAGAGGAGATCTTTATTCTTGTATTCAAACCTTCCTTCCCATTCAATGCTCTTCATTTAATATCGATCTCAAACAGTGAACAGATACAACACACCCTCAGTCATGAATTTAAAGGGCAGGTGTTGCAACAGTTTGAGCTTCATACCGGGGGCCACGGGGCAAGCAGGGAGTCACAAAGGGAGGAATGTGGGAGTGTTGTGTGTCTGAGCCCAGCTGTGTGTGTTTGTGTATCAGAATCAGGTTTCATATCACCGGCATATGTGGTGAAATTTTTTGTTTTGTGACAGCAGTACATTGCAACACATAGTAATAAAAACTATAAATTACAATCAGTATGTATAAAATTAAATTTAAATGTTAGTGCAAAAAGAGGGGGAGAATACTGAAGAAGTGTTCATGGTTTCACTGTCCATTCAGAAATCTGATGGTGGAGGGGAAGAAGCTGTTCCTGAAACATTGAGTGTGCCTTCAGGGTCCTGTACATCCTGCTTGATGTTGTCAATGAGAAGACGGCCTGTCCTGGGTGATGGGGGCTTAATGATGGACGCTACCTTTTTGTGGCATCATCTTTTGACTTGTGTCCTGGATGCTGTGGAGTCCAGTGTCCATGAAGGAGCTGGCTGAGTTTACAACTTTCTGCAGCATTTTCCAATCCTGTGCAGTGGCCTCTCCACACCAGGCAGTGACAAAACCAGTTAGAATGCTCTCCACAGTACATCTGTAGACATTTGCAAGTGTCTTTAGTGATAGACCGATTCCCTCAATCTCCGAATGAAATATAGCCGATGTTGTGCCTTCATTGTAACTGCATCAATATGTTGGACCCAGGATAGTTCCTCAGAGATGTTGACAGGCAGGAAATGGAAACTGCTCACCCTTTTCACTTCTGATCCCACGATGAGGACTGGTGTGTGTTCCCTCGACTTCCCCTTTCTGAATCCACAATCAATTCCTTTGTCTTAATGATGTTGAGAGCGAGGTTGTTGCTGTGACACCACTCAACTTGCTGATCGATCTCACTCCTGTCCTCCTCCTCGTCATCATCTGAAATTCCACCAACAATAGTTGTGTCATCGGCAAGTTTATAGATGAGCCTGGCCACACAGACGTGGTGTAGAGGGAGTAGAGCAGTGGGCTGAGCACGCATCGTTGAGGTGTGTCAGTGTTGATTGTCAGCAAGGAGGAGATGTTATTTCTGATCCACACAGACTGTGGTCTCCTGGTGAGGATCCAGTTGCAGAAGGAGGTACAGAGGCCCAGGGTTTGGAGCTTGTTGATTACAATTGAGGGTCTGATTGTGTTGAACGCTGAGCTGTAATCAGCAGCCTGACTTATGTATTGCTATTGTCCTGGTGATCTAAGGCTGAGTGGAGAGACAGTGAGATTGCATCTGCTGTAGACAGATTGTGGCGATCGGCAAATTGCAGTGGGTCCAGGTCCATGCACAGGCAGGAGTTGATTCTAGTCATGACCAACCCCTCAAAGCACCTCATCACAGTAGATGTGAGCAGCACTGGGCGATAGTCGTTGAGGCAGTTCACTGTGCTTTTGTTGATCACTGGTGAGATTGTCACCCATTTGAAACAGCTGTGTGTGTGTGTGTGTTTGCGTGCTTGACACAGTGAGACAGAGAATCTGCGGCTTCCCAGTTTGATTCACGATTCTATGCAGTAACTGGGGTGCCTCAAAAGAGGGGTCACTGTTGTCGACGGTGATCAACCTGATGTAATGAAACAAGTACTTTCCACCTTTTCCACCTTTATTAGGAGCAAGCTAAGAGAGAGAACCTGCCTTCTGCACTCAATCGGAGTCAGCCACGGAAGTCTCTCTGTCAAAACACAGAGATACAGGCTATTCCACACTACGCCGGATAATTTTTAAAATGCTGGTTTTGAGTAAAAACGACAGGCGTCCACACTAAGCGTTTTTCTAAATATCTCTGTCCACATTAGAGTGGATATTTGGGTGAATCTCCTCCTACTGGGCATGCACAGGACACACAGAAAACAAGCGAAGAGGAAACGGTATACTTGGTGCGCATTTGTCCAGTTACAGAGTAGAAAAACTTACAAGGAATTGCTCTTGGCTCTCACGCAGGAAGACTTAAAACTAAAGGAAAACAAATACTGGAGCGTATGGAGGCAACTGACAGGGAGTTCACGGACAGTATGACCCGGCTGACAACGAACATTGAAAAACTGACTGACTCTGTTGCATTAATAAAGCACCTTGTTAAAGGAATAAAACATGACTGCGTCAGTGTTATCTTGTGTTTCCATACAATGTTACCTTAGGCTGTTACACATCTATTGTCAGAGAAGTACTTACATAAATAGGTAAATCACCTTCATACAAGCAAGGACAGAAAACAGGATAAAGTGGGTATACTTATTTATTCAGTAAGCTATGGGTCAAAGTATTTGGTGAGTACATTTCTAACTCTTCTAGGTTCAGTCTCATTGCCATCTGTTCTGCAATTGTTTTGATCTGCGAAACACAGAATCAAATATCGCTGTGATGATTGTACGCTCTAGTATCAATTGTTTGGCGGCAATAAAGTAATAATAAGAAGAAGAAGAAGAAGAAGAAGAAGAAGAAGAAGGAGAAAACAATGAAACACTGCGCTGTCGCCATCTGTTCCGGCACGTCATGACAGGGGTTTGAAAAACCTCCGGTTACCATGTCCACACTGCAAACGGATATTAGGCGTTTTCAGATTTATTAACCCTGGAGACTATTTCTGAAAATCTCCATTTTCGGGGGATGAAAACGCCATTTCAGTGTGGACAGAGGGTCAAAACGAAGAGAAAAGGCTTTGTTTTCAAAATTATCCGGTGTAGTGAGGATGTAGCCACAGTTTTTTTATATTATTCTTGTCACGAAAGCCTGACAAAAGTGATAGTCCGAGACAAATGGCACTTAATCACTTAAAACAGAGGTAAACGTATTTGACCAGGAATATTAAATCACATCAGGCGGAGGTAAACAGAGAACAGAGTGTAATTAATTCTCACATCCTGCATGCCCTTGTCTGGACACTCAGCATTTACATGTTAGCAGGACAGTTTGATCCTTTAACATCTCAATACAAAAGAACAGTCAGATTAATGGATAATCCAGCTACTCAAATACAGCAGAAATTAATAATTTCGAGAAGAGACTCTACCGGAATTAGGAAAGGAATATAAAGAAGGTCCTGCCTCATCTCCACCCTTTGTCAAAACCAAAATGTGTGAAAACCCGGAGATGTCTTTTGTGGGTCTGTTTGAGCTTTAACCCCCTATCTTGCTCCAAAGAAGCAGCTATGAGGCATTACTTAAACATACTGCAGTTAGAGACATAGTCGGTACTTAACCCAAAGTTGAAATTTAAACACAAAACCAAAAGGTGTGAAAAGCCTGGAGACAACAGCTGCTCAAACTGCAGCCGTTCTCAAACCAGAATACACAGACTCAAACTTATCCATTATTTACAGGAATCTGAGAATCCCCTAATTCCCCTAAAACTTTATCACAGTGATGGGACGACCATTCAGATCAGAACAAAATAATTCACCTAGCAGGTGGTGAACCTTCAGAGCTCACAACCCATTCTTGCATTTGAGAGAGACATTCACAAATTCAAGTGTACAATTTAAAATTTACAAAGTAAAGTTATTATCGAAGTATACGCACGTCACCATGTACAATCCTGAGATTCTTTTTTTTCTCTCTGTGGGTAAACTGCATAAATCCAAGAACAATAACAGAATCAGTGAAAGACCGCACCCAACAGGAGGGGTAAAAAAATATGCAAATTACAAGAAACTGCAAATACAAAAGAGGGAAAATAAACAAATAAGAAATAAGTATCTAGAACATGAAATAAAGAGTCCTTGAAAGTGATTCCATGTGGGAACAGTTCAGTAATAGTGCGAGAGAATTTGTGTAAAATTATCGCATCTGGTTGAAGGGTTTGATGGCTGAGGGGTAATAACTGTTCATGAACTTGGTGGTGTGAGTCCTGAGGATCAGACAGCTTCTTCCTGACGGTAGCAGTGAAAGTAGAGGATGTTTTGTGTGGTGACGGTCCTTGATGATGGATGCTGCTTTCCTGTGACAGCCCTCCAGAGAGATCAGAATCAGAATCAGATAGATAGATAGATATACTTTATTAATCCCGAGGGAAATTTGGTTTCGTTACAGCCGCACCAACCAAGAATAGAGCGTAAATATAGCAATAGAAAAACCACAAACAATCAAACAACAAAATGCAAACTCTGCCAGATGGAAAATAAGTCCAGGACCAGTCTATTTGGCTCAGGGTGTCTGACCCTCCACGGGAGGAGCTGTACGTTAGATGGCCACAGGCAGGAGCAACCTCCCATGACGCCCAGTGTTGTATCTCGGTGGAATGTGGCTGAAGTCCAACAGTAAAAAGTTCAATATCCAGTTTGCAAACACGTCCCTCGATCGTAATATGACCCGGATTGCACCATCCGTTGTTAACCAGAACAGTAAGCCCCCAACTCCACACACTTGCCGCTCTCAGTGCACTTCCGGTCAGCCCGAACGGTCTGGAAGCTGTCCATGGAGAAGTTTTGATCGGGTATCTACTCACGCAGCCCCGTGCCAATAAAACACATAACACTTCACTCCCGAAATGTTCTCTGACGCCTGGCTAGCGCCGTGAACTCGTCCATTTTATTACCCACCGAACTCCTCTTCTCCATAAGTCTCTGTTGTCTCGACCTGGTCCTCTTTCCTCGGCTTTGTGATCGCCCTCTGCATCCTCTGTGTGTTTTCCTCCGGATTTCAGCAGCGGTGTCCGCCGCTCTGTTCGCTGAACCGGCCGGTGTTTGCTGGTCCGTGGAATACACAATGCGACCTGCTTCTGTCCCAGTGTCGGGATGTAACCATTTCCAGCGCTAAAGAAAACCCAAATGAAACTCTCTCTACCAGCATGTTAGGGACGGTGCAGCTTCGACGTGTTACTGTGAGGAAAAATAAAAACAAAAAAATAAGGTAAGAAGAAGAAAGTAAGAATAGATCGGAACGGCTGCACCAGACGGCATGCACGACCGGCGCATGCGCACTAGCAGAATCAGGTTTATTATCACTGACATGTGACATGAAATTTGTTAACGTAGCAGCAGCAGTTCAATACAATACATAATCTAGCATAGAGAGAATAATAATAATAAATAAAATAAAATATAATAATAAACAAACAAGTAAATCAATTACGTATATTGAATAGCTTTTTTTTTAATGTGCAAAAACAGAAATACTGTATATTAAAAAAAAAGGTGTGGTAGCGTTCACAGCTTCAATGTCCACTTAGGAATCGGATGGCAGAGCGGAAGGAGCTGTTTGAGAATCACTCAGTGTGTGTCTTCAGGCTCCTACCTGATGGTAACAATGAGAAAATGGCATGTCCTGGGTGCTGGAGATCCTTAATAATAGGCACTGCCTTTCTGAGACACCAACCCCTAAAGATGTTTTGAGTACTTTGTAGGCTACTGTCCAAGATGGAGCTGACTAGATTTACAACCTCTGCAGCTTCTTTCGATCCTGTGCAGTAGCCCCTCCATACCACACAGTGATGCAGCCTGTCAGAATGCTCTCCACGGTACAACTATAGAAGGTTTTGAGTATATTTGTTGACATGCCTAATCTCTTCAAGCTCCAAATAAAGTATAGCCGTTGTCTTGACTTCTTTATGACTACATCAATATGTTGGGACCCGGTTAGATCCTCAGAGATCTTGACACCCAGAAACTTGAAGCTGCTCACTATCTCAACTTCTGATCCCTCACTGAGGATTGGTATGTGCTCCTTCGTCTTACCCTTCCTGAAGTCCAATCAGCTCTTCCGTCTTTCTGATGTTGGGTGCCAGGTTATTGCACTGGCACCATTCCACTAGTTGGCATATCTCACTCCTTGAATACTCCCGCTAGTTGGTTGGCTCAGCTTTTCAGAGCCTTACCAGGTACTTCATCAGGAACTTCTGCCTTGCGAGGGTTCACTCTCCTTAAAGACAGTTTAAACTCAGCCTCTGAGCCGGAGATCACAGGGTCATCAGCAGCACCAGGGATCTTCACAGCTATAGTTGTGTTCTCCCGTTCAAAGCATGCATAGAAGGCATTGAGTTCATCTGGTAGCGAAGCATCGCTGCCATTCATACTGTTGGTTTTTGCTTTGTGGGACGTAATGTCTGACAGTCCCTGCCAGAGTAGTCGTGCATCTGATATCACCTCCACCCTTGCTGAAAATTGCCTCTTTGCCCTTGAAATGTGCTCAGTGCCTAACCCCTCCCTGCTTCCACTCCCCTACCCCTTTATCTTTCCCCTTACCGGTTTTTCACCTGGAACCTTCCAGCCTTCTCCTTCGCACCCTCCCCCCACCTTCTTCATAGGGCCTCTGCCCCTTCCCTCTTCAGTCCTGATGAAGGGTTCCGGCCGGAAACTTTGACTGATCGTTTCCACGGATGATGCCCGACCTGCTGAGTTCCTCCAGCTTGTTGTGAGTGTTGCCTCTGTTGGTAAACAAGCTACCTCATCTCAGCACTGTCACTCCGGTTCCCATTTGCCAAATGATTCTAAACCCACTGAGCAACACTATCCAACCTGCCCTGTTGTATCAGGCAGATACGGTCACAGCGGGGTTATGAGTTTTCCCAGATTTATGACATCTAAAAGTGAAGAGTGCTCCTTAAGATCAAAACTAATACAATGGGTAAAGCTGAGAGAGAAATTTTAACTGGAATTTTAATCGCTTACATAAGCGATGCAGATAAAGTTGATACATTTAAACTTGACGCAGTTGGTAAAGAACTACGGAGGGACTGTACTGTCGATGCTCAGTCTGATGAGAACAGGCTTGTCAGTGATGCTGAAGCGCTGTGTTGTAAAATCAAAAAGATGTGATGGGGAACTAAAACGACAGCTTGGACACGGGTGACTTTAACGGAGCTACGAAGCCGCAAGCGTATTGAGTTACAGATGCTGATCGATACTTTGAACCGCGAACTCGCTGATTTAGAAAAAAATCACATAGCGTGGTAAAAGAGCAGGATGAAAAAGGATAATAAGTCAGGAATAAACACAGATCCGGGCATTGACGGAACAGGTTAAAAGGCAGCATGCAAATGATGTCCGCACTCAAAACCTCGATCCGGTGTTGCAGCAGATCCGGTTCTGTCCACTGATTGCTCCTCATCCATTCAGAGAGGAATTAGAATGGCTGGTCGGGCTGTTGTATCGGAAAATAAACAGGAAACATGGGCCCGGGTACCTCGGCTCAACAGGCAGATCTGAAAGCTTTATTTCAAGCCTGTAGTTCAGCAGAAGGAAGGTCGGCTAATACCTACACGGAGCTTCGATAAACTCTCCAAGTGGTTCATGACTTTGGAAATTTATGGAAACAAAGAGGACTTCTTACAGCTGTAGGAACTCCAATCAAGAATGGCGAATGAACATGATAACTTATGGAAATCAAGCCACTACCATCAGAAGTCACAGTGTTAAACTGTAAATGTCACTCTAAAATACGCACGGTGAAAATCCGTGGAAATGCATTTGCAGACGAAACTGTGAAAACGGCAGCAGAGAGGGAATAAAGAGAAACGCAGAAATGGAAGAAAACCCGATAACTGAGACCAAGTAAACACAGTGTCACAGATGAACATGCAAAATATTCAAGAAATGCAGGATCAGTGCTCAACTGAAGAGAAGAGATACTGGATGGAAAATGGTGGGTTATTAAATGACAATGGGTTTGGAGATGTGGTATACTCATAGTCTGGTAGTTCCAGCTGAGCTGCTTCCTCATCTGGCACAGCTAATACACTCCTGAGGACACAGTCGAGAGCAAATGGTGATCAACAGATTTTTCCAATGGAGGTGAATTCCATAGTTCATGATGCAAGCCTGACTCACAGTTGAGAGATGTTCCCCGGATTCATGGAGAAGCTACCCCAGGTAAGCATTCTTGCACTCTCTGGTCTATTTTTACTTCTGCATGGTCGACATTACCAAAGTGTCAAGGATATTCATAAATGTCAGTAACAGTGGACACATTTTCAGGATGGGTGGAAGCCATCCCAGCAAGAAAAACTATTCCCACACAATCAGCCAGGACTCTGATTAAGGACTATATTCCTCGATGGGATGGCCATGTCCCATTGACTTTAAACAAGGAAAACATTTCACTCAAAATGTTTGTTAAGAATTATGTTGGATGTTCAACATTGAATGCATTGAGGGATCTCTGACCATAGGAGATCATGAGACATACGATCAGAATTCGGCCATTTGGCTTGTGATGGAGAGCGCTCGGTAAACACACTCCTTACACACACAGACATTGTCTTGTCATTCTGTTGAATGTATTCATTTCAATGTCTTTCCTGGTGTATTTTCACCAGGTGGATACGCTTGGGTTGGCTTTGTGGTGCCTTTCCCAATATATATGGCGGAATATTCAATGTCTGGTGATGGGGATGTGTAAATGTGTATATGTTGTTTGTACACTGGATACAGATAGATAATTCTGTTTAGTTTGTAATATGATTGTAGCTACATTGTTGGGTGCATCATATCCTAACGTGTAGTTTCAATTTAACTTTGTGGGTAATTAATGATGGTGTGTCCTGTTGCTCAATAAATGAGGCTTGAAGCTGTTGCATAAATGTGAGAAGTGATTCAGCCTTTTTTTATTAAAATGCTGAAAGGGAAGGTGAGAGGGAGAACCTTCACTCAGGAAGTGAGAGTGTGGAATGAGCTGCCAGGGCAAGTGGTGGAAATGGATTTGATTTCAACATTTAACAGTAATCTGCACAGGTACATGGATGGGAGAGGTTTGGAGAGTTACGGATCGGATCATTGGATCTAGTCAATATGGTAGATTGGAACAAGATAGATGGGCTGAATGGCCTGCTTCAGTTCACAGTCAGCAGCAGCTCTGTAACAGTAGGTCCCACAGTTCTGTCCTCTCAGTGATTTGCCCAATGTAAAGTGGACATGAATCAGTGACCAACATGTAGAAGTATTTCAGCTATGTTTATTTACATTTTACTTTGTGGTTTTGCCATTTAAACAAGTCATGTGGCTCTCACATCAGGGTGGTCAGATGTCTGCTGATGATCAGTCGTCCACGCTGACTGTGCCTAGTCTCACAGGTAACAAAAATTGAGCTCATTATCACAGATGCTTTTGTCCACAGCATCGCTATATGGACACGACCCATGGTACAGAATCCTTCAATGTCATCACATTCAGAAGTGTCGGAATCTGCGGAGGGAGAAGGAGGGTTGATGCAGAGATGGCTCATCTATGGTGAGGCCTCTTACATTCCAACAGCCTTTCCTGACCGCTTCAAGTTCAAATTCCCGTTTACCGTGATTCAGCCGTACAGCAGCATACAGCTAAAATGAAACAATATCCTGGTAAATTTCATATCCACCCTCTCTGAAACTTCCATATCTTTCCTATCAGGAGGAGACCAGAACTGAACACAAAATTCTCAACATCGTCTATTTAGACTTTTAGAGAGCTGCAACTGATCTTGTGGCTCTTGAGATAAAAGCCCCGAGGAGTGAAGGCCAACACATTAAATGCATTCTTAAAGACCATAAGACAAAGGAGCAGAAGTTGGCCATTCGGCCCATCGAGTCTGCTCCGCCACTTTATCATGAGCTGATCCATTCTCCCATTTAGTCCCACTCCCCCGCCTTCTCACCATAACCTTTGATGCCCTGGATACTCAGATACCTATCAATCTCTGCCTTAAATACACCCAATGACTTGGCCTCCACTGCTGCCCGTGGCAACAAATTCCATAGATTCACCAACCTCTGACTAAAAAAAATTCTTCGCATTTCTGTTCTGAATGGGCGCCCTTCAATCCTTAAGTCATGCCCTCTCATACTAGACTCCCCCATCATGGGAAACAACTTTACCACATGCACTCTCTCCATGCCTTTCAACATTCAAAATGTTTCTATGAGGTCTCCCCTCTTCTTGAAGACCCAATCAACTTCATTGTAAGGATGTAATTATGCAGACAGTGGGAAAAATATCACTCGAGTGTTTGTCGATCTATGACTGGAAATTCCCTATCACTTCACCCTGCCACTTTGTTTTGGCCCACGTCTTTATTATCCAGGTACCCCACGTCTTTATTTGGATCTTCCTCCTCGAGAAACTCATTTTAAAGTTGAAAGTTACCTGTACGTTCAGGTGGTGGGGTTATTAATTATGGACTGGGAGAGCCTCAACAGTTTCACCCTGTCCTGAGGCTTTCTCAAGTGAATCTGATGTTTGACCCTCAGACAGGCTCCGTTTAAAATTGTGATTCTGTGCCTCCCTCTCCCGGAGTATTCTGTCCAACCCCCAACAGTCCTCAGCATTGTTTTACCAAACCTGTTTGTCTGCCTCGTCTGCAGTCCTTACTGTTGCTAGGATACTGGCCTGCTGTGTTTGCTTAGGCTGCTTAGAGAGATTCTGCTGATATTTGAAATCCAGGCAACCACACAAGATTCTGGAGAAAGCACCTATGGAAAAAAAATACAGTCGACGTTTCGTGCCGACATTTGGCAGGACTGGGGACTCAGAAGGGTATTTCTAAACCCTAATTCCTTTTAGGACACTGTTCTGTAAGAGGGTAGGGTTCAGAAATACAATTGGACAGGATGTTAGTGAGGCTGAATTTTAAAATTGATTGTGGTTCAGAACCCCCTTTGTAAGAAAGAGATCAGTACCTTAACATTGAATATGATCCAACAGAGATTAATTCTTTACAAACAAAAAAAAACAATTGACAAACAACTGAGAATCTGCAGATGCTGTAAATCTGGAGGAACTCAGCAGGCCAGGCAGCATCTATGGTAAAAAGTACAGCTGACGTTTTGGGACTTCATTGCTGGATCAGCTCCCAGTAACACATTCAGAAACAGAAAGACAAACAAGGCATGTCCCAGCATTGTCAGAAGTCTATGAAATCACCATGCAAGTATGGCCAGGTCGTCGGTAACCCCATGTTTCCAGAGCTCAGTGAGCTGAGACCAACTGTTGGTATGTCAAAGAACGCTGATGTGTTGATCTCATGGTTCCCTCGAAACTGTTGATTAGAGTGTTAGAAAATCTGCATGAAAGACACCTGGTTACAGTCAAGATGAAGACTCCAGCCTGAGTTTATGTGTGGTGTCCGGGAATAGATTGACAAATTGAAGACTTGGCCAAAAGCTCTTTGGGATGCCGTAAAGTTCAAAATGTACCCCCTGAGGCACTGTTACGCCCATGGGAATGGCTGTCTTCATCATGGAAAAATGTGCTTATTGACTTCATGAACTCCATATTTCTGATTCCTGTGGATGTTCATTCTAATTGACCGGAGGTCATATCAATGAAGTCGACCATTCTGCTCTGTCTCCGCTCTGAAAACTACCCTCTCCAGAAATAGCTTTTTTGAACAATTTGTTAGTGACAATGGACCACAATACACGTCAGAAGAGTTTAGACTATTCACAAAGGAAAATGGCATGAAATATTTCAAATCAGGTTCCCACCACCCAGAAATGAATTGGTTAGTTGAAATGTTTATCCAAACGTTCAAGAAGTCGAATAAAATTCTTCTGGGGAAGATTTGGGACCTACAGATCAGGTGGGTTGCACCTGAACTCGAGGGGGAGCAATATCCTTGCAGGTAGGTTTGCTACCATGGTTCGCAAGAGTTTAATCTAATTTGCAAGGGGGATGGGACCCGGAGCGATAGAGCAGGAAAGAAGTGCATGGAGTAAAGCTAGATCTAACATATAGAGAGGCTTTGAGGAAAGAGAAGCAGAGTAAACGTGTAAAGGTAGTAAGGTAGAAGGGCTGAGATGTGTGTACCTCAATGCAAGAAGCATCAGGAACAAAGGTGATGAACTGAGAGCTTGGTTACATACATGGAATTATGATGTTGTGGCCATTCCAGAGACTTGGCTGGCACCAGGGCAGGAATGGGTTCTCAATATTCCTGGATTTCAGTGCTTTAAAAGGGATGGGGGGGGGAAGGGGAGGAAGGTGGCATTACTGGTCAGGGATACAATTACTGCAACAAAAAGGGTGGGTAATGTAGGAGGATCCTCTTTTGAGTCAGTATGGGTAGAAGTCAGGAACAGGAAGGGAGCAGTTACTCTATTGGGAGTATTCTACAGGCCCTCTGGTAGCAGCAGAGATACCGAGGAGCAGATTGGGATGCGGATTTTGGAAAGGTGCAAAAATAACAGGGTTGTTATCATGGGTGACTTTAACTTCCCTAACATTGATTGCTACGTGATTCGTTCCAAGTGTTTAGACAGGGCAGAGTTTGTTAAGTGTATCCAGGACATATTCCTGTCACAGTATGTTGACACGCCGACGAGGGAAAATGTCATACTAGCTTTAGTATTAGGTAACAAATCGGGTCAGGTCACAGATCTCTCAGTGGATGAGCATCTGGGCGATAGTGACCATCGCTCCCTGGCCTTTATCACTATCATGGAAAAGGAGAGAATCAGAGAGGACAGGAAATTTTTTAATTGGGGAAGGGCAAATTATGAGGATATAAGACTAGAATTTGCGGCTGTGAATTGGGATGATGTTTTTGCAGGGAAATGTACTATGGACATGTGGTCAATGTTTAGGGATCTCTTCCAGGATGTTAAGGATAAATTTGTCCCGCTGAGGAAGATAAAGAATGGTAGGGTGAAGGAACCATGGGTGACAAGTGAGGTGGAAAATCTAGTCAGGTGGAAGAAGGCAGCATACATGAGGTTTAGGAAGCAAGGATCAGATGGGTCTATTGAGGAATATAGGGAAGCAAGAGAGGAGCTTAAGAAGGGGCTGAGAAGAGCAAGAAGGGGGCATGAGAAGGCCTTGGCGAGTAGGGTAAAGGAAAACCCCAATGCATTCCTCAATTATGTGAAGAACAAAAGGATGACAGGAGTGAAGGTAGGACCGATTAGAGATAAAGGTGGGAAGATGTGCCTGGAGGCTGTGGAAGTGAGTGAGGTCCTCAATGAATACTTCTCTTCATATTCAATAATGAGAAGGAACTTGATGATGATGAGGACAATATGAGTGAGGTTGATGTTCTGTAGCATGTTGATGTTAAGGGAGAGGAGGTGTTGGAGTTGTTAAAATATATTAGGACGGATAAGTCCCTGGGACCTGACGAAATATTCCCCAGGCTGCTCCACGAGGCGATGGAAGAGATTGCTGAGCCTCAGGCTAGGATCTTTATGTCCTCGTTGTTGATGGGGATGGTACCGGAGGATTACAGGGAGGTGAATGTTGTCTCCTTGTTCAAAAAAGGTAGTAGCGGTAGTCCGGGTAATTATAGACCAGTGAGCCTTATGTCTGTGGTGGGAAAGCTGTTGGAAAAGATTCTTAGAGATAGGATCTATGGGCATTTAGAGAATTGTGGTCTGATCAGGGACAGTTAGCATGGCTTTGTGAAGGGCAGATTGTGTCTAATAAGCCTGATAGAGTTCTTTGAGGAGGTGACCAGGCATACAGATGAGGGTAGTGCAGTGGATGTGATCTATATGGATTTTAGTAAGGCATTTGACAAGGTTCCACACAGTAGGCTTATTCAGAAAGTCAGAAGGCATGGGATCCAGGGAAGTTTGGCCAGGTGGATTCAGAATTGGCTTGCCTGCAGAAGGCAGAGGGTCGTGGTGGAGGGAGTACATTCAGATAGGAGGATTGTGACTAGTCGTGTCCCACAAGGATCTGTTCTGGGACCTCTACGTTTCGTGATTTTTATTAACGACCTGGAAGTGGGGGTAGAAGGGTGGGTTGGCAAGTCTGCAGACAACACAAAGGTTGGTGGTGTTGTAGATAGTG
The DNA here is from genome assembly GCF_030028105.1 of Mobula birostris. Classification (NCBI taxonomy): domain Eukaryota; kingdom Metazoa; phylum Chordata; class Chondrichthyes; order Myliobatiformes; family Myliobatidae; genus Mobula; species Mobula birostris. The sequence continues at coordinate 59,567,829 of NC_092389.1, read as the reverse complement.
TAGAGGATTGTCAAAGATTGCAGAGAGACATCGATAAGATGCAGAAGTGGGCCGAGAAGTGGCAGATGGAGTTCAACCCGGAGAAGTGTGAGGAGGTACAGTTTGGAAGGACAAACTCCAAGGCAGAGTACAAGGTAAATGGCAGGATACTGGGTAGTGTGGAGGAGCAGAGGGATTTGGGGGTACATGTCCACAGATCCCTGAAAGTTGCCTCACAGGTGGATAGGGTAGTTAAGAAAGCTTATGGGGTGTTAGCTTTCATAAGTTGAGGGATAGAGTTTAAGAGTCGCGAGGTAATGATGCAGCTCTATAAAACTCTGGTTAGGCCACACTTGGAGAACTGTGTCCGTTTTTGGTCACCTCACTATAGGAATGATGTGGAAGCATTGGAAAGAGTACAGAGGAGATTTACCAGGATGCTGCCTGGTTTAGAGAGTATGCATTATGATCAGAGATTAAGTGAGCTAGGGCTTTACTCTTTGGAGAGAAGGAGGATGGGAGGAAACATGATAGAGGTATATGAGATACTAAGAAGTATAGATAGAGTGGATAGCCAGCGCCTCTTCCCTAGGGCACCTCTGCTCAATGCAAGAGGACATGGCTTTCAGGTAAGGGGTGGGAAGTTTAAGGGGGATATTAGAGGAGGTATTTTTACTCAGAGAGTGGTTGGTGCATGGAATGCACTGCCTGAGTCAGTGGTGGATGCAGATACACTAGTGAAATTTAAGAGACTACTAGACAGGTATATGGAGGAATTTAAGGTGGGGTGGGGGGTGGTTAAATGAGAGGCAGGCTTTGATGGTCGGCACAACAAGGGCCTGTACTGTGCTGAAGAGAAAAAAAAACGACTATCGACAAGAAGGACATTTCTCTAAAGCACACGGTTGAAAGCTTTCTTTTTTGTGCATTCGAACTCTGTTCATGTGACAACAATTCAAATACCTGCAATGTTCTTCATGAACATGAATCTGTTACCTTGCACAGACCTCCTGAAAAGAGATCTATGGAGGGAAGTGCAGAATAAACTGTTCAGCCAGTTTGAAGTAGATTGGCGAGACACTTCAAGGTTGGACAGGAAGTTCTTGCACATGATTACTGAGAAGACAACTGGCTGTTGGAGACCATACGTGGAGACGTTACTTGGACCGGATATTGGAACAAACCCGAGTTGATTGCATCCAACAGGACGGACACATTACAGCCACTAGACTTCCCTCTGGATGATGATAATGTCACAATCAGCAACGTGAGACTGGCAACTGAGAACGTTGCTGATTACAGAAAGACATAATGAAGTGACAGACTTGGTCCTGATGATTAATAAAATAATGATGTATAGCAAAACCAATTCACTATTCCAGGTGTTCTGCAGGGATCTGCTCAAGATCGTTGTTCCTCGTGATTTTAATAACAGTGTAATGCAAGAGGAACTCAGCATATCAGGCAGATGAATAATGAGTCGATGGTTCTGGTCCAGACAGTTCTTGCAGTCTGGAAAGGAAGGGGGCAGAAGCGAGAATAAGAATGGTGTGGGAGGGGAAGGATTACAAACGGGCAGGCAGTAGGTGAGGGAAAGGTGAGTGGGTGGACGAAGGGGACTGAAGTAAGAAGCTAAGAGCTGATAGTGTGAAGAGATAATGGAAAGGCTTTTGACAAGGTCCCACACAGGAGATCAGTCTGCACACTTACAGCACACGGGATTGGGGGTAAGGTATTGATGTGGATAGAGAACTGGCTGGCAGACAGGAAGCAAAGAGTGGGAGTAAACGGGACCTTTTCAGAATGGCAGGCAGTGACTAGTGGGGTACCGCAAAGCTCAGTGCTGGGACCCCAGTTGTTTACAATATATATTAATGACTTAGATGATGGAATTAAATGCAGCATCTCCAAGTTTGCGGATGACATGAAGCTGGGTGTTAGCTGTGAGGAGGATGCTAAGAGGATGCAGGGTGACTTGGAGAGGTTAGGTGAGTGGGCAAATTCATGGCAGATGCAATTTAATGTGGATAAATGTAAGGTTATCCACTTTGGTGGCAAAAACGGGAGAACAGATTATTATCTGAATGGTGGCCGATTAGGAAAAGGGGAGGTGCAACGAGACCTGGGTGTCATTATACACCAGTCATTGAAAGTGGGCATGCAGGTACAGCAGGCAGTGAAGAAGGCAAATGGTATGCTGGCATTCATAGCAAGAGGATTCGAGTACAGGAGCAGGGAGGTACTACTGCAGTTGTACAAGGCCTTGGTGAGACCACACCTGGAGTATTGTGTGCAGTTTTGGTCCCCTAATCTGAGGAAAGACATTCTTGCCATAGAGGGAGTACAAAGAAGGTTCACCAGATTGATTCCTGGGATGGCAGGACTTTCATATGATGAAAGACTGGATCAACTAGGCTTATACTCTCTGGAATTTAGAAGATTTGGGGGGATCTTATTGAAACATATAAAATCCTAAAAGGATTGGACAGGCTAGATGTAGGAAGATTGTTCCCGATGTTGGGGAAGTCCAGAACGAGGGGTCACAGTTTAAGGATAAAGAGGAAGCCTTTTAGGACGGTGATGAGGAAAAACTTCTTCACTCAGAGAGTGGTGAATCTGTGGAATGCTCTGCCACAGGAAACAGTTGAGGCCAGTTCATTGGCTATAAGTAAGAGGGAGTTAGATATGGCCCTTGTGGCTAAAGGGATCAGGGGGTATGGAGAGAAGGCAAGTACAGGGTTCTGAGTTGGATGATCAGCCATGATCATACTGAATGGCGGTGCAGGCTCAAAGGACCTAATGGCCTACTCCTGCACCTATTTTCTATGTTTCTATGAAGGATGGTAAGGAGGAGAGGTACCAGAGGAAGGTGATGGAGATGTGAGGAGAAGACAGGAGGTGAGAGGGGAGCCAGAATGGAGAATGGAAGAAGGGTGGGGGGAGACATTCCTGAATGTTGGAAAATCAGTGTTCATGCCATCAGGTTGGGGCTAGGCAGCCAGAGTATGATGTTACTCCTCCAACCAGGGAGTAGTTTCATCATGGCAGGAGGGGAGGCCATGGACAGGCGTGCTGGAAGGGGAATGGGGATTGGAATTACAATGGATAGCCAACAGCAGATCCTGGCCTTAAGACCACAAGACATAGGAGCAGAATTAGGCCATTCAGCCCATCGAGACTGCTCCGCCATTCCATCATGGCCGATCCCGGATATCATTCAACATCATGCAATTCACTACTCGCCATATCCCTTGACGTCCTGCCAGTCAGGAAACTATCAAATTCCACTTTAAATCTACCCATAGATTTGGACTCCACCACATTCCATAGAGCATTCCACAGATTCATTACTCTCTGATTGAAAAAAGTCCTCCTTACCTCCGTTCTAGAAGGACTCCCCTAAATTTTGTGGCTGTGTCCTTTAGTTCTGGATACCTGCACCATAGGAAACATCCTCCCACATCCATCTTATTTAATCTTTTAACATTTGGTAGGTTTCAATGAGATCACCCCGCATTCTTCTAAATTCCAGTGAGCGCATGCTCAAAGCTGCCAAACGCTCCTCATACGTTAACCCCTTCATTCCCAGAAATATTCTTGTGCACCCGGAATCATCTGTGGTGTTGGATATAGCAAAAGTTCTCAACAACGCTGTTCCCCAGTGATTGACAGGTCTGGTCACTCACTACAGAGGAGACTGGAAACAGTTGTTAGCCCCGACAAACTCACAGGTGAAGTGCCACCTCCCTTGAGGTGGGTGTTTGGGACCTTCAATATTGGTATGTGAGGAGGTGAATGGGCAGGTGTGGCACATGTTGAGACCCAACGCAGATTATAAAGAGAGATTGGACAAACATTTATTTCATTCTCTGGAGCAGTGAAGGTTGAGGGAAGATTTAACAAATGTTAGTAAGATTACAGAGGCATGGATAAAATAGACAATTGGTTTTGTGTTCCCAGGATTGAAATATCACAGACTAGGTGGATGCATTTCTGTTGGGAGGGGTTCAGATGAAAGGGAATGTGCAGGACAAGTTTTAGTTGACACATTTTGGTGGGTGCATGAAATGCCCCTCCAGAGGTGATACTCGAGGCAAATATGACAGAGGGGATCACGAGGCTGTTAAATAGGTACACGAACGTGTAGAAAATGGACAAGTGGGGATATTACTGGCAGATTATATTAGTTAGGTGGGGCATTAAATGATCAATTAATGACATGTTTCTGGACTGTATTGCTCAGTGTTCGATGTTCATCGGAATGTTGTTCCACCCTTGGACTGGATACAGCAAGTCCGGCTGATTATATCAGTTCTTGTGAAATCTTCATCACCATCCACACCCTTATAAAAATAAATCAAACCTACAATCCCTTCTTGACAGTTCCAGGTAAATTTATTTATATATCTGTATTTGTCTCCAACTATCTTTCTGTATCTCGCTTTATCTATTTATCTTTATCTGTCTTGAACTCTGCAGTTCTTGTCCCATTAGAGTCAGTCACGGACACTACAGCACTGGAACAGCCCTTCAGCCCATTATCACACTGTTCCTCTCCCGGTAGAGACAGACACAGACACCACAGCAAATAGAAAGGCTCTCTGACACATAATCCGGCTGTACCTGTTCTGCCAGAGTCAGTCACGGACACGACAGCACAGAAGCAGCCCATTCAACACATCATTCTTCTGTTCCTGTCCTGCTGGACTGAATCACAGATGCGATAGCGCAGAAACAATCCCTTCAGCCCATCTCCATGCCATTCCTATCCAGTTAGAGTCTTCACAGACACGGCAGTAGAGGAAATGACCCATTGGCCCATTATCTCGTCGTTCCTCTCCCGCTAGTTATTCCCAGTCATGATTGGAAAGAACAAGGCTCTTTGGCCCATCAGCCTGGCTGACCTGTCCTGTTAGAGTCAGTCGAGGAAAATAACAATCGACCCATCATCTTACATTCCTTTCCCATTAGTCAGTCCCAGACATGACGGGAAAGATAAAGGCTCTTTGGCCCATCATCCAGCTGAACCTGTTCATCTAGAGTGAGTCACAGACAGTACAGCACAGAAGCAAACTACTCAGTCCATCATTCTACCGTTTCTGTCCCATTAGAGTGAGTCACAGACACTACAGCACATAACCAAAACTTTTGGCCCATCATACTGGATAGTCCTCTCCTGTTAATCAGTCCCAGACACCATTGCAAAGAAAAAGTGTGACAGAAACACCACCACAGAGGTACAGACCTTTCAACCTATCATCCTGCCGTTCCTGTCCCATTAGAGTGAGACAGAAACACCACCACACAGGTACAGACCTTTCGACCTATCATCCTGCCGTTCCTGTCCCATTAGAGTGAGACACAGACACCACCACACAGGAACAGGCCGTTCGGCCCAACAGGCTGCTGTTTGCGGCACTTTACAGTCAGTGATAGACAACTGAGCAGAGAAACCGATCCTTTGGTCATCATCCTGCCGATCTGTTCCTGTTAGAACCAGTCAAAGACACAACACCACAGAAACAGATGCTTCAGCCCATCACCATGCCGTTCCTGTCCCTTCAGAGTTAGTTACAGACACAAGACTACGGAAACAGACCTTTCGCCCCATCATTCTGTTGTACCATAAGACCAAAAGATATATGAGCAGAAGCTTTTCCTTCTCAAATTGTGGAGTGAATTCCATCATATTTTGATCACATTCCCCTAAGAGTTTCCGTACCTTAAACTCTCTAATAAATTCCGGTTCATTGTACAACGCACAATGCAGGATACTACCATCACTTCTTATCTGGACGGTGTGAGTGTGCACACGTCGCTGTATAAATTATGGTCATTCTTGCACTACCAAACTATCAGTGTGAACTTGGAAGTCTTGTCATCTTTCACCTGGAAGCCTCGTACATCTTATTTTTAAGGGAACATATTTTTTACTCTTCTACTATTTGTATATCAGTGCACTGGTAATGCCACTGTGATACTTAAATTGCTTTGGGGATCAATAAAGTATTTCTCTCTCTATCTCCCTTTATTTCTCTCCGCCTCTCTATCTGTCTAACGGTATCTCTCTCCCTCTCTATGTCTCACTATCTCTCTCTTTTTAAATCTCGCTCTCTCTCTCTCTCTCCCCTCGCCCCCGCACCTTCACTGTTTACAAACGAATGACCTCTTCTTCAGCGGGGTCACTCCGGTTCCCACTCTCCTGCCAAAATATTTTAAACCCATCCGAACTCCTGCCGATCTGGCCCGATGTTTCAGACGGATGGATGTTTCTTTGGTTGTAATCTGATAACTTCACCGCTGTGTTGTTAATTTTCGTAGGTATCTGACGTGTAAAAGAAAGAAATACTCCTTGCGGTCGAAACCAATACAATGGCCAGAGCTGAGAGAGAAACGTTAACTGGAATTTTAAGCGCTTACTTAAGTGATGCATTTAAAGTTGACACCGTTGGTAAAGAGATACGGAAGGAATGTGCTATCGATGCTCGGTCTGGAGAGGACGGGCTTATCAGTGATGTTGGAGCGGTATGTTGTAAAATCAGAAGGATGTGGTGGGTAACTAAAACGACAGCTTGGGCTCGGGCGACTTTAACGGAGCTTTGAAGCCGAGAATTTATTGAGTTACAGATGCTGATCGATACTTTAAAACGAGAACTCGCTAATATAGAGAAAAAAACTACACAGAATATTCCAAAAGAGTAGGATGGAAAAGAAAGTAGATCGGCAGAAAAACAGATTTCTGCATTGACGGAACGGATTAATAGGCAGAAATCAAATTAAGTCCGCACGCAATAGCTCTATTCGGAGCGCAAAGTGGAATGAGGCGAATCTGCGCGGCAGATGGTGGGCGGATCAGCCGTCCAGGTGGGCGGGGTTAACGGTGATGTCAATCATGTTGATAGGCAGCAAACACTGACTCGATCCCAGACAATGGTAGGAGATTGATTCGAAGCTGTTAATCAACCTGACCGATTTCTGCCACAGTTATCACGGTTACAATGAATAGCGAACTCAGTGGCTCAATGTAGCTGTGAGACAAGTACAAGAGGTGATGGGCTGAACGTGAAAATTGAAATTCTTAAAGGGAATATGAAGGTGACCGTCTTCACTCAGTGGGTGACAGGTGTGTGGAACGAGCTAACAGTACAAGTGGTGGGCGTGGCTTCGGTTTCAACAGGTAACAGTGATGTGGACAGGTACATGGATGGGAGAGGTTCGAATACTTACACACCGGGTCGATGGGACTAGGCAGCATGGTAGTTCAGCACCGAGTAGATGGACCGAATGGCCTGTTTCGTTTCTATGATTCTATGGTCACCACAGCTAGCAGCAGCTCTGTATCAGTGTGTTCGCGTATCTGTCCTCTCTCGGTGATTTGCGCAGGTTAAAGCGGATATAAATCAGTGACCAACATGTAGAGGCGATCTGGCGGTTTTTATTTGCTTTTTACTTTGTGTTTTCGTCATTCAAACATGTCGTGTGGCTCCTACATCAGGATGGTGGGCTGTCTGCTGATGGTCAGGGTCCACCCTGAGTGTGGCCAGTCTCTCTTATTTTTCCCCCTTTCTTTCTTTCTCTTTTTTCTCCCTCTGTCCCTCTCACTATATTTTCCTCTGGACTCCCCTCCCCCTTTCTTTCTCCCCAGGCCTCTCGTCCCATGATCCTCTCCCTTCTTCAGACCGGTATCCCTTTTGCCAATCAACTTTCCAGCTCTTAGCTCCATCCCTCCCCTTACTGTCTTCTCCTATCATTTCGGATATCCTCCTCCCCCTCCCCCTTTCAAATCTCTTACCATCTCTTCTTTCAGTTGAGGAAGGGTCTCGTTGTGAGTGTTGCTTTGACCCCAGCATGTGCAGAGTATTTTGTGTTTACGATTCACTACTCCGCTGCGAAGTCTCTTCAAGGTATGCCTACCCTGAAGAAGTTTAAATCTTCCCTTCGACAGGAGTTCAGTGAGACCCTCTCTCACTGCTCCCCCTCTGTGATCTCGACTATACCTCTTCCCACCCTGCAGCATGTAAAAATGCCATTCCCTATTCCCAGTTCCTCCGTCTCCGCCGCATCTGCTCCCAGGATGAGGCTTTCCATTCCAGGACATCTCAAATGTTCTCTTTCTTTAAGGATTGTGGTTTCCCTTCTGTTGTCATCAATGATGCCCTCACCCGCATCTCCTCCATTTCCCGCACTTCGGCCCTCACCCTATCCTCTTGTCACCACAACAGGGACAGAGTTTCCCTTTTCCTCACCTACCACCCCACCAGCCTCTGGATCCAGCACATTATCCTCTGCAACTTCCGCCACTTTCAACAGGACCCCACCACTAAGCACATCTTTCCCTCTCCACCCCTCTCCACTTTCCGCAGGGATCATTCCCTCCGTGACTCCCTGGTCCACACATCCCTCCCCATGGATCTCCCACCCGGCACTTATCCCTGTAAGTGTAAGTACTACACCTGTCCCTACACCTCCTCTCTTGCCACCATTCAGGGCCCCAAACAGTCCTTCCATGTAGGCAACACTTCACATGCAAGTCTGTTGGGGTCATCTATTGCATCCTGTGCTCCCGGTGTGGCCTCCTCTACATCGGTGAAACCCGACACAGATTGGGGGACCGCTTCGTCGAGCACCTCTGCTCTGTCTGCCACAAACAGGATCTCCCGGTCGCCACCCACTTCAACTCTGCTTCCCATTCCCATTCGGTTATGTCCATACATGGCCTCCTCTGCTGCCTTGATGAGGCTAAACTCAGGTTTGAGGAGCAACACCTCATATACCGTCTGGGTAGTCTCCAGCCCCTTGGTATGAACATTGAATTCTCCAACTTCCAGTAATTCCTTCCCCCATCCCAGTTTCGCTCTGCCCCCTCCCCCAGCTGCCTATCACCTCCCTCATGGTTCTGCCTCCTTCTACTACCGACTGAGCTTTCCCCGATTCCTTCTTCACCGTTCCTGCTTATCACCTCCCTGCTTCCCCTCCCCCATCCCTTTGTCTTTCTCTTTACTGGTTTTTCACCTGGAACCTCCCAGCCTTCTCCTTCTCACCCTCCGCCCACCCACCTTCTTTATTGGACCTCTGCCCCTTCCCGCTTCAGTCCTGATGAAGGGTTCCGGCCCGAAACGTTGACTGATCATTTCCATGGATGCTGCCGACCTGCTGAGTTCCTCCAGCGTGTTGTGAGTGTTGCTTTGACCCCAGCATCTGCAGATTATTTCAGGTTGAACCTATCACCCCTTGCTTCCATCTCCCCTCACCACCACCCCTCCCCCCACACATATTTTAATTCTACCCCTCAGCTTTTTTTTTGTCCTGTCCTGCCGATGGGTTTTGGCCTGATATGTTGAATATACGTTGCACTGTAGATTTCCTCGTTGCTGCCTGGCCTGCTGAGTTCCTCCAGCATTTTGTGTGCGCAGCATGAAGTTCAAGTTCCAGTTTACCGTGATGGAGCCGCACACCAGCACACAGCTGTACCGAAACAATACCCTGGTCAATTCGCTACGCACCCGATCCAAAACATCCAGCTCTTTCCCAGCAGGAGGATCTCAGTGTCGTCTAACTAGACTTTTACAAAGCGACAACATTATCTCCATAAAAGCCCCGACCAATGAAGCCAAAACGTTCCACGCCTTCTTAAACTCCCGACCAGCTTCATTTTAAGGATGTGATTGTGCGGGCAGCGGGGAAACTTCCCTCCAGTGTTTGTCGATCTCGTACTGCAGATTCCGTATCACTTCACGCTGCCACTTTGTTTTGACCCACGTCTTCATTATGCAGGTTGCCCACATAATGCCTTTATTCGGATCTTCCTCCTCGTGAAACCCACTTTAAAGTTTAAAGTTACTGTACCAGTATGTTCAGGTGTTGTGGTTATTACTTATGGACTGGGAGAGCCCCCACAGTCTTGCCCTGTCCTGAGGCTTTCTCAAGGGAATCTGCTTTTCGACCCTCAGACGGGCTCAGTTTAAAATTAGCATTCTGTGCCTCCCCCTCCCGGAGTGATCTGCCCAACCCTCAACAGTCCTCCGCATTGTTTTACCAAACCTGTTTGTCTGCCTCGGCTGCAAATATTTACTGTTGCTGGGTTACCAGCCTGCTATGTTTGCTTAGTCCGCTCCAGGTATGTAAGGCGTTCGGGTTTAGAAATACAATTGGACAGGGTGTTGGTGAGGCTGAATCTTAATATTGATTGTGGTTCACGTGTCCGGATCCCCCGTGTAAGAAAGTGAACAGTACATTAACTATAGTCATAGCCATACTTTATTAATCATGGGGGAAATTGGTTTTCGTTACAGTTGCTCCATAAATAATAAATAGTAATAGAACCATAAATAGTTAAATAGTAATATGTAAATTATGCCAGTAAATTATGAAATCCAGGACCAGCCTATTGGCTCAAGGTGTCTGACCCTCCAAGGGAGGAGTTGTAAAGTTTGATGGCCACAGGCAGGAATGACTTCCTATGACGCTCTGTGTTGCATCTCGGTGGAATGAGTCTCTGGCTGAATGTACTCCTGTGCCCACACAGTACATTATGTAGTGGATAGGAGACATTGACCAAGATGGCAGTTCCATCCCCACAACATCACTGGCCTTATGAATGAGTTTGTTGATTCTGTTGGTGTCTGCTACCCTCAGCCTGCTGCCCCAGCACACAATAGCAAACATGATCGCACTGGCCACCACAGACTCATAGAACATCCTCAGCATCGTCTGGCAGATATTAAACGACCTCCGTCTCCTCAGGAAATAGAGATGGCTCTGACCATTCTTGTAGACAGCCTCAGTGTTCTTTGACCAGTCCAGTTTATTGTCAATTCATATCTCCAGGTATTTGTAATCCTCCACCATGTCCACACTGACCCCCTGGATGGAAACAGGGGTCACCGGTACCTTAGCTCTCCTCAGGTCTACCACCAGCTCCTTAGACTTTTTCACATTAAGCTGCAGATAATTCTGCTCACATCATGTGACAAAGTTTCCTACCGTAGCCCTGTACTCAGCCTCATCTCCCTTGCTGACGCATCCAACTATGGCAGAGTCATCAGAAAACTTCTGAAGATGACAAGACTCTGTGCAGTAGTTGAAGTGCGAGGTGTAAATGGTGAAGAGAAAGGGAGACAAGACAGTCGCCTGTGGAGCCCCAGTGCTGCTGATCGCTCTGTCGGACACACAGTGCTGCAAGCACATGTACTGTGGTCTGCCAGTCAGGTGTCATTCACCACGTGACGGGGATAAAGAACCAGCTGAAATAGAAACCACTCTGGAGTCTCGTATTGCTAACAACTAATAATATTTATTAATCACTACGCAATACAGTAATATCAAAGTAAATAATTCACACAGGTTAGCAATGAATATATATATATATAAGTACGCAAGTCAGTAAGTGTGGAAATATATATATGAAAACCAAATTTCTTTAAGTCTAGGGGTAAAAAGATACAGTCTTATGATGTTGAGTAAAGTTCAGTTCAGTTCATGGTATGTTGTTGAGTAGCGGTGGAGAGAGAGAGAGAGAGAGAGTTGATTCTTCAGGTGAGCTGATGCCGTTGATCTTCTCGTCATCCTCCAAACTCCTTTACAAGTCACCGACTGTGACTTTAACCAGGGGACCGGTTTTCCTGCGGTGGAGTTATCACCCCAGCAAGGGTGGACACATAGACAACTCCCCACCAATGAACCCCTTCTCCTTCACTGGGATAGCAATTTGGAATCGATCCGCCTAATCGATCCTCCAAAACCCACTTTCTCTACGGGCACAACAATGCTGATTCAGTGTCCAGATCATGTGTCTGAGGTCTGTATCATCTGACCTCCCATTTACCCCACCAGGCTGAACATCACTTGTCATTCAAAGTGTCCCTCCTTCCTTTGTCTGTAAAGGAATGCGAGCAGGCAACAAGTCCTTGGAAGTAACATCAATAATGTCCTGTTAGTCACCATAGCAACCTTCGAGCTGTTCAGTTTTTATCTCCGAAGTAAAACTCCAAAGTTAACTCCCATGTCGATCCAACCGTCAATCTTCGTCTCTCTCTCTCCTTTCCAAACAAACCATCAATGATGAATGTCTCTCTCTGTCTCTCTTCAAACAGTTAATAGGGGCCCTCCTGGATCCCCTCACACTTCCCTTCCTCAGGGAAAAAAAATTGTTGAAGAAGATTTTTTAAAAATGTCCATCACAGGTTTTTAAACAATACAGGGAAGAACATCAGATGACAAGGCAAAAAGAGTTACAGTTTCCAGCTTAACATCTGGATAAGCAATCAGCTATGATGTTATCAGTACCTTTTACATGTTTGATTATCAAATCAAATTCCTGCAGTATTAGACTCCAATTTAACAACCTCCTATTTTTATCCTTCATCTTATTTAGAAACATCAACGGATTAAAACCCATGTAAACCACAAGTGGTCTCTGAGCAACAGAAAGGTTTTGAGGTCCCCTCACACAGGTAATCAAGAATCCATGACACCAGGAAAGCATCCACCTGCATCGTTGTCAGCTTCTCCCCCAGCAGAGCAGGGTGGATGGTGTTGAACGCACTGGAGAAGTCAAAAAACATGACCCTCACAGTGCTCGCTGGCTTGTCCAAGTGGACATAGATACGGTTCAGCAAGTAGACGATGGCATCCTCAACTCCTAGTCGGGGCTGGTAGACAAACTGGAGGGGATCTAAGTGTGGCCTGACCATAGGCCGGAGCAGCCCCAGAGCAATTTGTTATTTCCTCAACAAATTCCAGCAGATTTGTCAGGCAAGGTTTTCCCTTAAGGAAACTGTGAAGTTCTTTGGCCCATTTTCTAATGTGCCTCCGAGTACTCAGAAACCTCATACTTACTAATCGACTCCAACATCTTCCCAACCACTCAGCTCAAGCTACTGACTCCTTCCCTTGAGGAGTGGAGTGACATTTGCAATTTTAGACTTTCAGACTTTTAATCAACTACCAACTCCCTTTGCACATCTGATCTCTCAATTTATCCACGTTAAGCTATTCCTGGACAACGTCCTGTCATGTTTACTTAAATAACCCAGTGAAGAGAAAGTGTTGGGAAAGTGGTGGATACAGCCAGTCCATCACAGGCAAAGCTCTCCACTCCATTGAATACATTCTCATGCACCACTGCCACAAGACAGCAGCATCTATCATGAAGGATGCCCAGCATTCAGGATATGCCCTCTTCTCACCACGACCTCAGGGAGAGGGATACTGGACCTTCTTGGTCTGATATCACCAGGTTCAGGAACATTTGTTACCCTACAACCATCAAGCTCTGAACCTATGTAGATAATTTAAATCACCAATAAATCTAAAAGGATTCCACAACCTGCAGACTAACTTTCAAGGAGTCTACAACTAAATGTCTTCATCGTATTTTTTTATTTGCAAACTTTACTTTCCCTGCACATTGCTTGTTTCTCCATTTTTGTCTCTTCCTGCGTAGTTTTTAAATAAATTCTGTTGTGTTTTTTTTTCCTTCTAAACAGCTTCAATAAATTGTACCTCCATGAAGTATGAGGTAATGTATGTGTGTTTTGATCATAAATTGACCTGGAACTGTCAAGAAAGGATTTATTGCTGTAAGGGTGTGGATAGTGATGAATATTTCTCAAGAACTGACACATTCAGCCAGATTTGCTGTATCCAGTCCAAGGGTGGAACAACATTCCGATGAACATCAAGTGCTGAACAATACATTCCAGAAACATGTCTGTAATTTATCATTAAATGCCCCACTGAACTAATGCTATCTGCCAATATAATATCCTCTCTTGTCCATTCCCTGCACATTCTCGTACATATTTTAGAGCCTCTTGATCCTCTCTGTTACATTTGCCTCAAGTATCACCCCTGGAAGGGCAATTCATGCACCCACCACAATGTGTCACAAACCAGGCCCCACACATCTCCTTTCAACTCAACCGCTCTCAGCGTAAATACATGCCCCCTAGTCTGTGATATTTCAATCCTGGGACAACAAAACCAATTGTCTATTCTGTCTATAACTTTGTAAACTTGCAAACATTTGTTAAATCTTTCTTCAGCCTCCACAGCTCCAGAGCAAATAACACAAGTTTGTCTAAGCTCTGCTACTATTCTCTATTGGGTCACAGCAATTGCTACTCCTGCCCATTCACCTCCTCACATACCGATATTCACTGTCCAGAACAGCCCACCCAGATGAAGTGACACTTCACTTGTGAGTCCGTCGGGGTCACAGACAGTAACCACTCTCCTCTGCAGTAGCAACACCTGGCACTGATTTGGGAACTGCTTTGTTGAGTACTTTTGCTCTAACCATCACGACAAATGATTCTGGTTTTAAGAGGATGATTCCAGGAATGAAGGGGATAACATATGAGGAGTGGTTGGCAGCTTTTGGTCCGTACTCACTGGAATTTAGAAAAATGCAGGGTCTTAATGGCCTAATTCTGTTCCTTTGTCTTATTCTTCTGTCTATTCCACTCAGTATTCCCATTCCAACATGCATCCCATGGACACCCCCACTGCCACAACGACAATAATCTCGGGGTGGAGGGGTAACACATCAAAGTATGGCTGCCTAGCCACTAATCTGATGCCATGAACGTTGACTTCCTCAAGTGCTGGGAATTTCTGCCCCCTCTCCTTTCTCCCCTTTCCATTCTGGCTCCCCTCTCACCTCTTGTCTTCTCACATACCTTCCTTATGTACCCCTCCTCCTTCCCGTTCTCCCATGGTCCGCACTCCTGTCCTATCAGAGTCCTTCTTCAGCTGTTTATCTCTTCTCCCTGTCACCTCCCAGCTTCTTACTTCATCCCTCCGGTTGTTTTTTCAGACATTTATCAGTGGCATTCTGGAGGAACGTTCATGTTTGTGTACCTCGATGACATTCTGATTTTCTGAAACACTTCTGGGGAGCATGTAAGTCCAATTCTTCAGTTCCTGTTGAAGAATTGCCTGTATGTGAAATTAGAGAAGAGTGGGTTTCACATCCGCAATTGGGATTTTTCATCTCCCAAAGAAATCTTCTTATGGACCCTGAAAAAACGTGTTCTGTGTGGGACTGGCTACGACCTACGGCCAATGACACTGGAATGTGATATTTGAATTGGTAACAAATGAACGTAAAAGCAGATGCTTCAAGTGTGCGGTTGGAGGTAACTCTGTAGGAGAACAACTATCGCGATGTGAGGTGCCGTTCGGACATGAGGATATACAAAACGGGACGGGGAGGAACATCCGGCCGGCAGCAGAAACTCCTTTTGAACTGGTATTTTAATTTCTCTTCTTTGACTATGCATGCAAGGTCAGGAAATCTTAGTTGATGTGTACTCCCCTTGATCATTATTACAAGGGGTGAATCTTGTAACACCTTCTTCCTCAGTTCTGCCTGCCTGTCTGTCTGTCTTCATATCATCTGGAAAGTTGGCTGCAAAGCCAAAAATTCCCTCATCTAAACCACTGACATATAACATAAATGAATGGGTCCCAACACTGACTCCTGGGGAACACCATTAGTCACTGGCAGTCAATCAGCAAAGGCTCCATTTATTCCTACTCTTTGCCTCCTGCCACTGGCCAATGCTCTATCCATGGTCCACTCTCTTCTCCTATCCTTCTTCACATGTTTACCTTAAATACACCCAATGACAAGGCCGCCACAGTCCCCTTTGGGAACGTATTCCATAAATTTACCATGCTCTTGGTGAAGAAAATCCAACGCATTTCCAATGCAAAGGGATGTCCCTGTATACTGAGGCTGTCTTGACTCGTCATAGGCTGCCACACTACAAACATCCTCTCTACATCCACTGTAGGTCTTTTAATATTGAGTAGGATTGAATTAGCACCTCCCTGATTTTTCTTCTAAATTCCGGTGAATACGGGACAAGTGACTTCAGACTCTCACCTTATAAGCCTTTCATGTCCGAATCAGTTTTGTGAACCTCCTTTGAACCCTCCCCAATGTCAGCACATTCTTCCCTATATGATGAGACCAAAATTTCTTACAGTACTCCAACTGAGGCATCACCAGCACCTTAAAAATCATTAGCAATACATACTTGCATTTATATCCTACTTGAAATGAATGCTCACAATGCATTGACCTTCCTCACCATAACTCAAACTGCATGTTCACCTTTTGGGACACACAAACAGGTCCTTTCGCACCATGGATTTTAAAATTTTGTCACTAATTAAAAAAACAGTCTGCACTGTTATTCCTTCCAGCAAAATGCATGGTCATGTGCTTTTGAACACTGTATTACATCTGCCACTGCTTTGCACATATTCCTAATCTATCCAGTTCCTTCTGTAGCTCCCCTGCTTCCTCAGCACTACCTGACCCTCCACCCACCTTCATATTCTCCACAAAGATTGCCACCGAGGCATTAAATCCATCATTCAGATCATTGACGCAACACGGAAAAGAAGAGGACCAAACCTGATCCCTGAGGAATACCACTAGTCAGTGCAGACAACCAGGAAAGGCTCCCACTCTTTGCTGCCAACCAGCCAATGCTTTACCCATGCTCATATCATTCCTGTAATACCTGCACTCTTATCTTGTTTAGCACCCTCACATTGTCAGACCTCGCAATTCCTCCATCTGCGCTGCATTTGCTCTCAGGATGGGGCTTTTCATTCCACGACGAAGGAGATGTCTTCCTTTTCTAAAGAACGGGACTTCCCTTCCTCCACCATCAACTCTGCTCTCAAACGCATCTCTCCCATTTCACGCACATCTGCTCTCACTCCATCCTCCCGCCACCCCACTAGGAATAGGGTTCCCCTTGTCCTCACCTACAACCCCACCAGCCTCTGGGACCAAAATATAATTCTCCGTAACTTCCACCACCTCCAACGGGATCCCACCACTAAGCACATCTTTTCCTCCTCCCCTCTCTCTGCTTTCTGCAAGGAATCGCTCTCTACGCGACTCCTTTGTCCATTCGTCCCCCCACCCCCATCGCTTCCCACTGATCTCCCTCCCAGCACTTATCCTTGTAAGTGGAACAAGTGATACACATGCCCTTACACTTCCTCCCTCACAACAATTCAGAGACGCAAATAGTCCTTCCAGATGAGGCGACACTTCACCTGTGAGTCGGCTGGTGTGATATACTGCGTCCGGTGCACCGGATGTGGCCTTCTATATATTAGCGAGACCCGACACAAACTGAGAGATCGTTTCGCTGAACATCTATGCTCTGTCTGCCAGAGAAAGCAGGATTTCCCAGTGGCTACACATTTTAATTCCATGTCCCATTCCCATTCTGATATATCTATCCACGGCTTCCTCTACTGTCAAGGTGAAGCCACACTCAGGTTGGAAGAACAACACCTTATATTCTGTCTGGGTAGCCTCCAACCTGACGGCATGAACATCGACTTCTCTAACTTCTGTTAAAGCCTCTCCTCCCCTTCGTACCCCATCCCTTATTTATTCATTTATTATTATTATTTATTTTTTCCCTTTTTTTCTCTCTCTCTTTCTCTGTCCCTCTCACTATAACTCCTTGCCTGCTCTCCATCCTCTGGGCTCCCCTCCCCACTTTTCTTTCTCCCTAGGTTCCCTGTTCCATGAGCCTCTCCTTTCTGCTGCCTCATATCCCTTTTGCCAATCAACTTCCCAGCTCTTAGCTCCATCCCTCCCCCTCCTGTCTTCATCTATCATTTTGGATCTCCCCCTTCCCCTCCCACTTTCAAATCTCTTACGATCTCTTCTTTCAGTTAGTTGTGACAAAAGGTCTCAGCCTGAAACATCGACCGTACCTCTTCCTACAGATGCTGCCTAGCCTGCTGTGTTTATCCAAACACGAGGAAATCTGCAGATGCTGGAATTTCAAGCAACACACATGAAAGTTGCTGGTGAACGCAGCAGGCCAGGCAGCATCTCTAGGAGGAGGTACAGTCGACTGATATGTCTATCCATGGCCTCCTGTACTGTAAAGATGAAGCCACACTCAGGTTGGAGGAACAACACCTTGTATTCCGTCTGGGTAGCCTCCAACCTGATGGCATGAACATTGACTTCACAAACTTCCACTAATGCCGCACCTCCCCCTCGTACCCCATCCGTTATTTATTTATATACACACATTCTTTTTCTCTCTCTGTCCCTCTCACTATAACCCTTGCCCATCCTCTGGGCTTTTTCCCCCTCTCCCCCTTGTCTTTCTCCCTTGGCCTCCTGTCCCATGATCCTCTCATATCCCTTTTGCCAATCAACTGTCCAGCTCTTGGCTCCATCCGTCCCCCTCCTGTCTTCTCCTATCATTTTGGATCTCCCCCTCCCCGTACCCACTTTCAAATCTCTTACTAGCTCTTCCTTCAGTTAGTCCTGACGAAGGGTCTCGGCCCGAAATGTCGAATGTACCTCTTCCTAGAGATGCCGCCTGACCTGCTGCGTTCTCCAGCAACATTGATGTGTGCTGCTGTGTTTACCAGCACTTTTTGTGTGTGTTGTGTCAGTGCTGGTCTCCTCCTGATGGGTGTTTTTCGAGAGGGAGCATCAGAAACTGAGCAGGATATTGTTTGGTTTTAGCTGTGTGCGGCTGTTCGGCTGAATCACGGCAAACTGGAACTTCAACTTGAGGCAGTCAGGGAAAGGCTGCTGGAACATCACAGGACTCACCGTAGGCGGGCCAGTTCCACACTAACCCTCCGTCTCCCATTCCAGATTCCAACACTCCTGAATGTGAAGACACTGGAGGATTCTGTACCATGGGGCTGACTCCATATAATGATTCTCCAGACAGAAGCTTCTGGGATAATGAGCTGGATTGTTGTTCCCTGTGAGACTGGCCACACTCAGGGTGGAGGACTGATCATCAGCAGACATCCCACCATCGTGATGTCGGAGCCACACGACATGTTTAAATGACGAAAACACAAAGCAGAAAGGAAATAAAAATAGATGTGGAAGTTTTATCGGGTGGGGTTGTGCATAGAAAGTTTACAAGAGTGTTGTTTCTTTTAGCTGTATGCTGGTATATGGCGGGCGGTCAGTGTTGGGACTGCTGCTTTTTACGATATATGTCAATGATTTCAAGTATGGGATTAATGGATTTGTGGCTAAATTGCCAAAGATACTAAGATAGTTGGAGGAGATGGTGGTGTTCAGGAAACAGAGAACCTGGAGAGAGATTTAGATAGTTTAGGGGAATGGGCAAAGAGGTGGCAAATGAAATACAATGTTGGAAAGTGTACGGTCATGCACTTTGGTGGAAGAAATAAACGGGCAGACTATTATTTAGATGGGGAGAGAATTGATAATGCAGAAATGCAAAGGGACTGGGAGTCCCTAAAGGTTAACCTCCAGGTTGAATCGTTGGTGAAGAAGCCAAATGTAATGTTGGCATTCATTTCTCGAGGTATAGAATAGAAGAGCAGGATGTGATGTTGAGGCTCTATATGGCCCTCATGAGACCACACCTGGAGTATTCTGTGCAGTTTCGGGCTCTTTATTTTAGAAAGGATATACTAACATTGGAGAGGGTTCAGAGAAGATTCATGAAAATGTTTCCAAGAATGAAAGGGTTACCTTATGAGGAACATCTGGCAGCTCTTAGGCTGTATGCCCTAGAGTTCAGGAAAACCTGGTGAATCTCACAGAAACATTCTGAATGTTAAAAGGCCAGAAAACATCGGATATAGCAAAGCTATTTCCCATGGTAGGGGAGTCTATGAGAAGCGGACAAGATTTCAGGATTCAAGGACGTCGATTTTGAACAGAGATGTGGAGGAATTACTGTAGTCAGGGAGTGGTAAACCTGTGCAATTTGTTGCTATGAGCCACTGTGGAGGCCATCACTGGGTGTATTTAATGCAGAGATGGATCGGTTCTTGATTAGCCGGGGCATTAAAGGGTATGGTGTGAAAGCAGGGGAGTGGGGATGAGTGGAAGAGTTGGATCAGCCCTGAATGCCGGAGCAGAATAGATGGTCCGAATGGCCCACTTCTGTTCCTATATCTTATGGTTTTATGCCGTCTCGCATACAAGGGTCTGGTTGAATGACAACTACACTTGAACGTGACGACCATAAGTACCGGCCATAAGTCGGACAGGGGGTGTTTCCACGTTGTCTATTTCTGCAGCTGAATCTTTCCGTCTACTCACACTCATATCCCAGTGGGATATTGTACAGCTCGGTAAAATGGGCAAACCTTCTTCTAAACAACCAACGAATCTGGAGCTAATTGTTTCAGTTGTTTTTGTCTATGAAGAATGAATATCTGTTTGACCTTATTCAGTGTTAATATACTGATCACTTTCTTACACAGGGGTCCTGACCCACAATCAATATCACGATTCATCCTCACCAACACCCTGTCCAATTGTATTTCTAAACCCGAACCCCTTACAGTACTTCGAGAAGGATAAACACACACACAGGCCGGTATCCCAGCAACAGTAAGGACTTGCCGCCGAGGCAGACAAACAGGTTTGGTAAAACAATGCCGGGACTGTTGGGGGTTGGGCAGATCACTCCGGGAGGGGGAGGCACAGAATGCTAATTTCAAACTGAGCCCGTCTGAGGCCCGAACAGCTGATTCCCTTGAGAAAGCCTCAGAACAGGGCGAAACTGTGGAGGCTCTCCTAGTCCATGAGCAATAACCCCTCCACCTGAACATACTGGTAACTTTAAACTTTAAAATGGGTTTCACGAGGAGGAAGATCCCAATAAAGGCAAATGGGGAACCTGGATAATGAAGACGTGGGCCAAAGCAAAGTGGTAACGTGAAGTGATATGGAATCGCCAGTAAGAGATCGACAAACACTGAAGGGAAATTTTCCCCATTGCCCGCACAAACACCTCATTGCAATGAAGCTGGTCGGGTGTTTAAAAAGGCGTAAGGTCTTCATTAGTCCGGGATTTTATCGAGATAATGTTACAGATCTCTGAAAGTCTAGTTAGACAGCACAGCACAGTTCTGGTCTCTTCCTGATAGGAAAGATGTGGAAGTTTCAGAGAGGGCGGTTTGGGAATTTACCGGGGTGTTGTTCAGTTTTAGCTCTATACCGGGGTACGGCTGAATCACAGTAAACTGGAATTTGAACTTGACACAACACGCACACAAAATGCCGGAGGAACCCAGCTGGCCAGGCAGCAACTAGGAAAAGAGAACCGTCCACATTTCAGGCCAAAACCCTTCAGCGGGACCGGGGGGAAAAGAGCTGAGGAGTGGATTTAAACACAAACAACAGGAATTCTGCAGATGCTGGAAATTCAAGCAACACACATAAAAGTTTTTATGCGTGTTGGGAGGATTAGATTTAAAAGGAGTGGGGAGGGGATAGAGAAACACCAGGTGATAGGAGAAACCTGAAGGGTGGGGGGATGAAGTAAACAGCTGGGAAGTAAATTGCTGAAACAGACAGATGGCCGTGGGAGAAAGAAAAGGTGGGGGAAGGGAGCACCAGAGGGAGGTAAGTGGGGAGGGGGCAAGGGGATAAGGTGAGAGAGTGGAAAGGGAATGGGAAATGGTGAAGGAGAGGTGGGATGAGGGGCATTACCAGAACTTAAAGCCTTCCGGGAAAGGCTGATTGACTGTAACAGGCCTCACCGTAGATGAGCCAGCTCTACATTAACCCTCCTTCTCCCTGGGCAGATCCCAACAGTTGTGAATATGAAGACATTTGAGGATTCTGTACCATGGGGCCGTGTCCGTATAGTGACGGTGTGGAAAAAATCCTCTGCGCTAATGAGCTCGATTGTTGTTCCCTGTGAGACTGGCCACACTCAGGGTGGAGGACTGATCTTCAGCAGACATCCCACCATCCTGATGTAGGAGCCACACGACAAGTAAAACATAAATAAAAATAGCTGAAATAGTTGGTCACTGATTTATATCCGCTTTACCTTGGGCAAATCACCGTGAGAGGGCGGAACTGCGGGGTCCACTGTTAGAGAGCTGCTACTGACCGTTAACATAAAATCATAGAACCCGAACAGGCCACTCAGCCCATCTATCTGGTGCCAAACTGCCATTCTGCCTTGACCCATCGACACCCGTACCTCTTCAAACCCCTCCCCTCCATGTATCTGTGCAGATTACTCTGAAATGTTGATCGAAGCCACATCAACCATTTGCTCTGGCAGCTCGTTCACACTCTCACTAACTGAGTGAAGGTTCCCATCTCACCTTCCCATTCAGCATTTTATTGGGCACAGGACGCACCGTTTTTAATTAGCCATAAAGTTAACGTAAAATCACACATGTTAGAATATGATGCACCAAACAATACAGTGACAATGATATTACAAAATAAACAGAAATATCTATCTGCATCCAGTATACAAACAACAGATACACATTTACTCATCCCCACCACCAGAGACATCGAATATTCCACTGTGTATGATGGGGAAAGGCTCCAGAAAGTCATATCAACCTGGTGAAAATACCGGGGAAGACAATTAAGTGCATATATTCAGCCGATCGACAACAGTACAACAAGACAATGTCTGTGTGTGTAAGGAGTGTATTTACCGAGCGCTCTCCAAATTCTGCACCTGTATGTTATGGTCTTCTCTGGTCATAGATCCCTCAAGGCAGCCGCGCAAGTTGATGGAACGAAAGACCATGAGACACAGGAGCATAATTAGGCCATTAGGCCCATCGAGCCTGCCATGACATCCCTTCATGACTGATTTCTTCTCCTGTTGCAACTCTGTTCAATTTCTGATCCTTTGAGCTCTCTCGGGAGTCAAAAATAACGAGTGACCTTAATTCCAAGATTTCAGTTTATCTCAGAGTACAAAGAAATGGACAAATAATAAACAAACTGGACAAAGAGCTGAGAAACAATGCCGAGGGGGATTAATGCTCTGAAGTCTGAGGCAAAGAAATTAAAGAGAGCGCTTCTGTAAGATCTATCACTTTTATAACATAAGCAAAATTATCTCGATAATGATGAATGAATTAATAAACTAATAAATTCCTCTCCTGATTCCAGGTGGGCGCAGGTATTGATTTTAACTGATGTTTCGATTAGAAACTCTGCCATCTTCAATGCAGATGATGCCTGGGCATGTCTAGTCCAGTGGTATATATATCCCCATAAACCATCCAGATTAGACAGTGCAGAACCTACTCTGTCCTTGGCATTAAGGGGACTGCAAAGAGAAGAGCCATCAGGACCATTACAGAGGCTGCGGAATGAGCCTCCAAATGGCTGTGGATCAAGAAGTGTGAGCTGTGACCAATGTGCCTGGGACACAAACTTGGGTCTGATCAACTCTGGCTGGGTGGCCTGGGTAAGGGTGTCTAATACTGAAAAAACGAAAACACCCGGTAGATTCAGTTTACATCACCTCCAATATGTCCCAGCTCATCCTCGGATGTCTATCAGCACCAAGTCACACAACTGTTGGATTGAATGAAAAATCTGAACGGTAGATTTGGCCATCACAATGAACAGTACAAAGTATTCTGAAAGGAAAAAAAATGCATAAATAATATTAGGCTTACTATTATACCAAACTATTATGCATTAAAACGACTTTTACATTACCATCTTTAAATTCAATTGCCAGGAAAGTTGTCCCTTTAAATTGGCACTTCTGAAATATGGATCTATTGAGTTAAATAGAACAAATTTCAGAAACAGGCAAAACTGCCAGAATTTGGTACATTTAGCACAACTAACTGGATGTGAAACCTGTAGTAAATACCTCCAGTATACTGGAACAGCTCCCTGAATTTTGACTCACACAGTGTCTCAGCATGTCAAAACATGTCAGACATTCCTTCTGAGTGTTCTGCTTATAGGCATCTAGTCGCAACTCATCCCTGCTGCTTCCACTTTTAAAATTCTTGTCCTGACCCATGAAATTCATTCTACTTTCTCATTTTATTTGCCTGTACAAGTTATTCAGCCTTGGAACCACTTTATACCTTCTAGTTCACTAACTGCAGACTGAACTTGTGATATAGTTTTCCTGCCCCCCTTTCACATCAAGCCTTCTTCATTCGGAATCAGAGTCAGGTTTACTACCACCAGCATACATTGTTTAATTAGATTCTGAAGCGTTTAGTGTGTGTCTTCAATCTCCTTGATGGCAGCAATGAGAAGAGGGTGTTGGGGGTCTTTGCAGATGCTCTCAATGTTGGGGAGGCTCGTGCTTCTAATGGAGCCGACAGAGTTTTAAATGATCACCTGCAGCTTTTGCTAATTTTGTACAATACCCCTCCATACCAGACAGTGACGCAAATAGTTGGAATACTCTACAGGGTAAATTTGAAAATTTCTGAGTTCTTCGGTGACATTCCAATTCCCCTCAAACTCCAAATGAAGTATAACCGCTGTCATGTGTTCTTTGTAGCTGCATCAAGATGTTAGGCCCAGGTTAGACCTTCAGGTATATTGACACCTCAGGAACTTGAAATGGCTCACCCTTTCCATTGCTGATCTCTGGACAAGGCCTGGTCTGTGTTCCCTCGACTTTCCCTTCCTTAAGTCTACAATTAGTTCTTTGGTCCTGCTGACGTTCACTGCAATGGTTATTGTTGTTACACCACTCAACTAACTGATCTATCTTGTTCCTGTACACCTCCCTGTCACCATCTGAAATTTTGCCAACAGTACATTGAGTTATTGGCAACTTTATATATGGCACTTAAGTTGTGCTTAGCCACGTAGTCATGTGCGGAGAGAGTAGAGCAGCGGGCTAAGGATGCATCCCTGAGGTGCGTCGGTGTTGCCTCTCAGCACTGACTTCTCTGAATTCTACATGGACCATATCTCACCCCTTACAAACCAGACTTTTTCCACTTTCGAGAACAGAATGATCCTCCAGAGAATGCTCCCTATAGAGTCAAAAAGATCTAACAATAAAGGATGAAGAGGGGAAATCAAGACAATGCTGAATATTGAGCTCATAATTCAGATGGTGATGAAGAGGAGGACAGGAGTGAGATCGATCAGCAAGTTGAGTGGTGTCACAGCAACAACCTTGCACTCAACATCATTAAGACAAAGGAATTGATTGTGGATTCAGGAAGGGGAAGTCGAGGGAACACACACCAGTCCTCATCGTGGGATCAGAAGTTAAAAAAGGGTGAGCAGTTTCCATTCCCTGCCTGTCAACATCTCTGAGGAACTATCCTGGGCCCAACATACTGATGCAGTTAAAATGAAGGCACAACATCGGCTATATTTCATTCAGAGATTGAGGGAATCGGTCTGTCACTAAAGACACTTGCAAATTTCTACAGATGTACTGTGGAGAGCATTCTAACTGGTTGCATCACTGCCTGGTGTGGAGAGGCCACTGCACAGGATCGGAAAATGCTGCAGAAAGTTGTAAACTCAGCCAGCTCCTTCATGGACACTGGACTCCACAGCATCCAGGACACAGTCAAAAGGTGATGCCACAAAAAAAGTGGCATCCTTCATTAAGGACCCCATCGCCCAGGACATGCTTTCGTCTCATTGCTACCATCAAGGTCGATGCACAGGACCCTGAAGACACACTCAACATTTCAGCAAGAGCGTCATTCCCTCCAGCATCAGAGGTCTGAATGGGCAAAGAACCCATGAAATCTTTCAAACCAATTGGTTTAATTGTAAAGCTATTTCTGTTCCTAGCTCCTGGGCAACCTTTGGATTCCAGAGAGACATGAAAGGATACCTGAATAGAAATGAGAATACAGGTACATGAGAGATCGGAACAGAGCAGGCTATTTAGACATAAGAACATAAGATATAGAAGCAGAAATAGGCCATTCGGCCCATCAAGACTGCTCCACCGTTCAATCATGGGCTGATCCAATTCTTCCTGGTATCTCCACTCCCATGCCTTCACCCCATACCCTCTGACGCCCTGCCTAATGAAGAGCCTATCAATCTCTGCCTTAAACCCACCCAATGACTTCGCCTCCACAGTCACTCGTGGCAACAAATTCAACAGATTTACCACCCTCTGACTGAAGTAATTTCTCCCCAACTCTGTTCTAAATGGATGTCCTTCAATTCTGAAGTCGTGCCCTCTTGTCCTAGACTCCCCTATCCAGTGAGCTTGCGCAGCTATTCAATAAGAGACCATGTGATCTTCTTGATCCATCTTCCTTCAGTACCAAATTAATCTCTTATCAAGTATCTAAAGCACGGTTCTCAGCCTGGAGTCCACAGAGCCCATGCTTAATGGTAATGGCCAATGGCATCAGAAAATTTTGGGAAACCCTGCTCTAAGGGATCTAGATTAGAACAAGTTCAGAAATTCCACTGATCAAATAAATATGTTTTCTCGGACATAAATAGTCAGCTCGTTATTCTTGTTTCCTAGTTGTACATCTTTTTGCTGAATATGCTGTTTATGTTGACTCTTTTATATTCATCCTTCTCTGCAGGCAGAAGTTTTTTTGACATGTTTTTTTTTGCACGTTGGGTATTAAATGATTCCTTTGAACAAATTCCACCGTGTTTCCTTCTTTCGTGGCTGTCAATGGGAAGGCGAATCTCAGGGTTGTACATCAATAATAAATGTACTTTGAACTTTGATTTTCTTCACAAACATTGTTCAATCTTGTCACCAGGTTTTGCAGGCAGGTAAATTATATTTCTACTCCCACATGTTAGTCCTGAAGAATTTCATTTTTTAAAGGGTTATCTATCAGTCCTCCAAAATTCGGACTTCAAAAAAATAGTCACTGTTCCATCGCTGTCATCAGGTCTATATCTTGGAACTCTCTTCCCATTTACGTTTTGAGTGTACCTTCATCACAAGGACTACATGGCTTCAAGATGAGACAACACCAAGACCACAAGACATAGGAATTAGGCCTTTGGCAAAGATTGTGCCCTGTCATTCAATCATGGCTGATTTACGTTGAACATAGCATTTTAAAACATATCCTTCAGTATATAAAGTTGTGCTGAATCAATTAAATTAGGAATAAAATAGTCAAGTATACTAATCTCTTCTGTCCACATCCTTCCATCTCCTTCATATCCATGTGCTTATGTAAATATCTCTTAAAGATCTATGTTTCTGCCTGTACCCCCATCCCAGACAGGACATTCCAAGCGCCCACCACTCTCTTCAAAAGCTTGCTCCTCATAACTCCTTTGAAAATAACCACTTCTCAACTTAATACATGCCCTCTGATATTATACATTACAACCCTTGGAGAAATACACTGCTCCCAAGTGCAATCTGACAGGCAGAAGGCCAAGGAAGAACAAGGTGCGGAAAATAAGAAACAGGAGTAAGCGTGGCCATTCGGCCCCTTGTGCCGGTTCTGCTCTTCTCTCAGAACATGCCTGATATTTGACCTCAGCACCACTGTCCTGCAATGTTACAAACATTGCAAAGCCCCGACTTGCGTTTTGAATTTAGAAACCTTTTGCAGCAAATTGAAAAGATTCGTCACGTTCCAAGTCAGGAAATTTCTCCTCATCTCAGTCCTGTTGATGTGATCACAGATTTCGAGTCTGTGACACCTGGTTCCCCACCCAGCCAGGTGAAACATCATTCTTGCCCCTACCCTGTGAGATGGTGTCTGTTTCAGTCAGACTGTCTCATATTTCTCAAGTTTTGAAACAGGCCCAGTCAGTGTAACCTCTGCGAGGACACGACCTCACCCCCCAAATCAATCTGGGGAATCTTCTCTTCATTCCCTTTATGCCACAGGCTGACTCTGGAAGGGTGACCAGTCCTGTGCAGAGTGTATGTACGCTCTCAGCAGGACCCCGTATTGTCACCACGGTTCGGATATGGCCAAGGTGCGGGGTGAGAGACACTGAAGCAGGTCGATAGTTCACAGACTTTTATTCGAGAAAAGGAAAATTAAACAATAAACGAAAGGTCAAACAGGGCTGTTAACTAAAACTCTCAGAGGGAAACGAAGCCTATACTGCGGCCGAAAAGAATATCTAAACATTAAACGAATACCGCTAGTCTTCAGAGTGAGTTGCTTTTAAAAGTCTAATGGCTCAGGGAAGGCGGAATGAAAAACAGCAGCGAAGCTTTGCTATGTTCTGTCCAAATCTCGACAAGAACTACGACGACAAGAATGTAGTTAAATACTATCACGATTAAATAATAATTACCTGGCACGTGCAAATTCACAAGCGCAATTGCCGTATCTACTGCGCTGTCGAATTCGTGGTTGTGACAAGGTCAGGACCTGCACCTTCATCACATGAGGTGTGAGGGCAGTTGGTCTGTAGTCATTAAGTTCAGATGGAGTTGCCGGATTGGGTGAAGGAACCAAGAAGGAAGTCTTCCCCAGCACCGGTATCTTTTCCCGACCCAGTCTCAGATTGTAAAGGTGCGACAAAATCCCAGAGACCGGGATCGTACAGGCCTTCAGTGCTGGGGCTGATACCGACAGGGTCAACAGATGTAGTCTCTCCCCCTGTCTCCTACCCTGACCTACAGTCACTGTCAGACGGGTCAGCAGATGTAGTCTCTCCCCCTGTCTCCTACACAGACCTGCAGTCACTGTCAGACGGGTCAGCAGATGTAGTCTCTCCCCCTGTCTCCTAGCCTGACCTGCAGTCACTGTCAGACGGGACAGCAGATGTAGTCTCTCCCCCTGTCTCCTACCCTGACCTGCAGTCACTGTCAGATGGGTCAGCAGATGTAGTCTCCCCCTGTCTCCTACCCTGACCTACAGTCACTGTCAGACGGGACAGCAGATGTAGTCTCTCCCCCTGTCTCCTACCCTGACCTGCAGTCACTGTCAGACGGATCAGCAGATGTAGTCTCTCCCCCTGTCTCCTACCCTGACCTACAGTCACTGTCAGACGGGTCAGCAGATGTCTCTCCCCCTGTCTCCTACCCTGACCTACAGTCACTGTCAGACGGGTCAGCAGATGTAGTCTCTCCCCCTGTCTCCTACCCTGACCTGCAGTCACTGTCAGACGGGACAGCAGATATAGTTTCTCCCCCTGTCTCCTACACTGACCTGCAGTCACTGTCAGACGGGACAGCAGATGTAGTCTCTCCCCCTGTCTCCTACCCTGACCTGCAGTCACTGTCAGACGGGACAGCAGATGTAGTCTCTCCCCCTGTCTCCTACCCTGACCTGCAGTCACTGTCAGACGGGTCAGCAGATGTAGTCTCCCCCTGTCTCCTACCCTGACCTGCAGTCACTGTCAGACGGGACAGCAGATGTAGTCTCTCCTCCTGTCGCCTACCATGACCTGCAGTCACTGTCAGACGGGACAGCAGATGTAGTCTCTCCCCCTGTCTCCTACCCTGACCTGCAGTCACTGTCAGACGGGACAGCAGATATAGTTTCTCCCCCTGTCTCCTACACTGACTTGCAGTCACTGTCAGACGGGAGAGCAGATGTAGTCTCTCCCCTTGTCTCCTACCCTGACCTACAGTGACTGTCAGACGGATCAGCAGATGTAGTCTCCTACCCTGACCTGCAGTCACTGTCAGACGGGACAGCAGATGTAGTCTCTCCTCCTGTCGCCTACCATGACCTGCAGTCACTGTCAGACGGGACAGCAGATGTAGTCTCTCCCCCTGTCTCCTACCCTGACCTGCAGTCACTGTCAGACGGGACAGCAGATGTAGTCTCTCCCCTGTCTCCTACCATGACCTGCAGTCACTGTCAGACGGGACAGCAGATGTAGTCTCTCCCCCTGTCTCCTACCCTGACCTGCAGTCACTGTCAGACGGGACAGCAGATGTATTCTCTCCTGTTCTGACACATATACCTTCAGACGAGATCTTTATTCTTGTACTTAAACCTTTTTTCCCATTCAATGTTCTTCATTTAAAATAGAACTCAAACAGTGAACAGATACAACACCCTCAGACATGAATTTAAAGGGCAGGTGTGGTAACAGCTTGAGCTTCATACCGGGGGCCACAGAGCAAGCAGGGAGTCAGAAAGGGAGGGATGTGGGAGTGTTGTGTGTCTGAGCCCAACTGTGTGTGTTTGTGTATCAGAATCAGGTTTAATATGACGGGCATATGTGGTGAAATTTGTTGTTTTGTGACAGCAGTACATTGCAATACATAGTAATAAAAACTATAAATTAAAATAATATGCATCAGAATTAAATTTGAAATGTGGTGCAAAAAGAGGGAGAATACCGAGGAAGTGTGATCACTGGTTGTGGGAACATCCCAGTGGATGGGCGAGTGAGTGTAGTTATCAGCTACTGGTGAAGCGCCTGATCGTTGAGGGGCAGTAACTGTTTCCTGAACCTGGTGTTGCGAGTCCTGAGGCTCTTGTACCTTCTACCTGATTGCAGCAGCGAGAAAAGATCCTGGCCTGGGTGGTGAGCATCTCTGATGATGGATGCTGCTTTGCTACGACAGGGTTTCATGTAGATGTGCTCAATGGTTGGGAGGACTCCACCCGTGATATACTGGGTCGGATCCAATACTTTGTGTAGGGTCATCACGAGGGAAATGCACTGCTTTGTTCATCGCGCTCCTGATGTGAACCTTGTGTTAATGAAGTTGGTTACAGTTCTTTCAGAGGGAGATGTACTGCTTTATTCATCGCGCTCTCGATGTGAACCTTGTCTGAATGAAGTTGGTTACAGTTCTTTCGGACTAGCAGCTTTGACCACAAGAACTTCAGACAGTGGTCAGCATGGAATGTCCTGCAGTTACTGCAGGAGAAGGACTGGATGGACACAGTGGAATGGTTCCCTGAGCAGACGGCCCAGACCATCTGGCAGAATGCCTCATCATCTGATCTCAACAACAGGCACCAAGACATTACGTGGCTGGCGGTGAGAGAGGCCTCCCAATCTGATCCTTGCTACATGCCTGGAGATCACTCCGACAGCGCGCTGCCCCGAGATTACTGCAGTGGAGACGAGACGGTCACTCACCTCTTTGCGGACTGTGGGCTGGTGAAGATGTGTGGAGAAAGATGCAAGGGCCTGTGTCACAGCAGCTGTGTGACAGAGGCTCACTGATCCTCGGGCTGTTCCCTGGACGTACAGGAAAACGGACAGCAAGAGCTGCTGGAAGATCATCAGCTCGATGAAAGACGCCCGAAACTTGTTGGTGTGCCAGCATAGCGAGATGTCCGTAGAGCAGGGGTTCACAACCTGAGCACCACGGTTAATAGTATGAAACCATTGCCATTGGTCCATGGTATAAAAATGGTTTGGGAACCCCTGTCGTACAGGAATGCTGCCCAGTGGCACATTCCAGGCTGCAAGGACACCATGGGAACTATTGGGATCCTCTACTGCTGGACAGGGAGGGGCCGGGTTGGCTGAGGAAGCCTCTCAGTTATTGTAGTTGTGAACCATCCCAGGGGGCCACATGAGCGACAACAGTCCTATTGGTCTTAACGAATGTAAAAAGCACTAAATACCGCATTGACAATGACTGTAAATTCACTGGGTAAAGGCATTGCATCTTTTATCCTTGTGAATATTGTTATGGCGAATAAAGTTCATTGTGTCCAGCGAGAGGGAGCCCGGGCCTACCATTGGAGTCGGGACGGACATGGCTAAAGTCGGGGTGTTTCTTCACAGGAAGGACAGCGGAAATCAGGACTTCACCGGAAAAATAATAATGTTTTCCACCCTATGACGTAGAATATCCAGTCCTGTGCTTTTTCCTGCAGCCACGGGTCGGTCATCATCTGTCTCCTCACAGCACGATATTCTCTCCACATCCCCAGTTTCGTGGCATGAACTGATTTAATAGCTGCTTTCAATATTTACTTAACCCAGGTTTTACACCCCAGTCTGTCTCTCTTAAACCTGGAGAAAAGAACAAAATCGGGCGGCTGGGGGAACTGAGCGGGTCAGGCAGCATCTGTGGAGGGAAATGGACAATCAACATTTCGGAATGAGACAGTCCAGATGAAGGATCCCGACCCGGAAAGTCGATTGTACATTTCTGTCCACAGATGCTGCCAGACCAGCTCAGTTCCTCCAGCATCACGTTTCTTACTCGAGATTCCAGCATCTGCAGTCTCTTGTGCCTCTCTTTTCAGAACTTGCCCCTTTCAGTCCCGCCTCAGACTGAACCAGGCTCTTCTCTCCGGCTGCATTTCTGTTCTGCTTCCTCTTTAGCCCATCACGCCTACCGGGGCACAAGCTGTCAACTGCAGGTCGCCAGATTCCTCTGCCAAGGGCTGAGGGGTGATCAGCCCTGTGGCTTTTACTTTCTCCACACGTCTTCAATCGTCTTCCACTGGAAGGTCCTTCCGATCCCGGGGATGAGGCCTTTGGAGATTCAGCTGAAGTTTCTGTCCAACTGGATTTTTACGGGATGAGTTTGCTAGACCCATGCC
The DNA here is from genome assembly GCF_030028105.1 of Mobula birostris. NCBI lineage: Eukaryota > Metazoa > Chordata > Chondrichthyes > Myliobatiformes > Myliobatidae > Mobula > Mobula birostris. The sequence goes on along the minus strand of NC_092389.1, from coordinate 59,535,624 downwards.
CGACCCTCCTCCTTTCGCAACCGGGCTTGGGCAGTCCATGGCTGAGTTTTCATTTCTGTTAGGATCTATTTAATGTGTTTCTGATCCCACCTTGATATCGAAATGTCCACAATTCCTTCCCACTGAACATACGCAGCGACATAATATTTATTCCCCGCGTCTGCAGCGCCTGTAGTGGACAATCGCGGTACTGCAGGGAATCAGCAGCTCCCCGAAAGTGGAAGTATTCTGAATCAGGAAGTGCCGGGAGTTAACATGGCTTCGAAAAGAAAGGCCGAGAGTTGGACCGAGGAGGTAATTTGTCCCGTCTGCCTGGATTTCTTCACCGATCCGGTTATACTGGAGTGCGGACACAACTTCTGTCGCTCTTGTATCACACGGTGTTGGGAAAGGGAGGAGAGAAACTCCTGTCCGGAATGTAGAGAGGTGATTGTGGACCGCACCCTCAGGGTCAATCGGGCTTTAGCAAATCTGGCTGAAAAAGCTCGAAATGTAAACTTGAATTCGAAAGGAAGGGAAAGTAAATTTCACTGCGAGGAACATGAGGAAGAACTGAAGCTGTTTTGTGAAACGGACAAGACACTGATCTGTCTGATCTGTGCAGTTGCGCAGGAACACCGAGAGCACCGCTTCATGCCGATTAAAGAAGCTGTTACACTCTACAAGGTAAAACTAATCCGAATTTGATATTTACCCCATCGTCATTATCCACGGCACGAGCCTCCCTAAACAACACATCATTCCCCCACCTTTCGCCATCTCCAATGGGATTCTACCACGAAGCACATCTTTCTCTCCAAAAGCCCACTCCCACCCTCCACCCTGACAACTCTCCGCTCTCTATAGGGATCGGTCTCTACGTAATTCCCTTATCCACTCGCTGCTCCCCACTGATCTCCCTCCTGACACCGATATCTGGAAGCGGGACAAGTGCTAAACCTAACTCCTGCACCTCCTCCCTCGTCACCATTCACGGCCACAAACAGCCCCAAATCCCCCCGTTTCCTCCATGGTCTTTTGTCCTCTCGTATTAGATACCTTCTTCTTCAGCTCTTTGCCTCTTCCACATGTCCCCTCTCAGCTTCTCACTTCATCACCCTCCCCCACGTTCCCCCTCACGTTGTCTCACCCGTCACCTGTCAGCTGGTTCTCATCCCCAACTTTTTTATTTTGGCTTCGACCCCATTCCTTCCCAGTCCTAATGAAGGATCTCATCCCGAAACGTCGAGTGTTTATTTCCCCTCGTAGATGCTGCCTGACTCATTGAGTTCCTCCGGCATTTTGTGTGCGATGATCGGGTTTGATCGCCTGTTTGTTTTGATCCATTTTTTTCTCTATTTCCTTCGCTCTCTGACATCCAGGATCAACTAAAATCTTCCTTAGACTCTCTCACAAAAAAGAAATCAGACTTCCAGGAAAAGGAGCAGCAACAGAAAGAGAAGATTTCCAGATTTCGGGTGAGACATCCCGAGCAGGATTTCTGATATTACTGTAGAGTTTTGTTCCCTTTAATGCGGAATAGCCGAGTATCGCATCTCCAGTGACCTGGGTTCGATTCTGACCTCTGGTGCTGTCTGTGTAGATTTTGCATGTTCTCCCTGTGACCACGACAGTTTATGTCACGTACACACAACCCTGTAAAAATATCAGCAGCAATAGAACCCACCTGGAGTCTGGTTTTGCTGTTAACAAAACGCTATTTTATTAGTAACTACGTCATATAGTAACTTAAACCAGGTAAATCAAGAGGTAACGGTGTTATGCATATATAGGTCTACATATATCTACATCCCCAACCTTCTTCAGAGCAAGGGTGGTAAGTGATACGGTCTTACAATGGTGCGGTAGGGAAAGTTTGTTCAGTCCATGGGATTGAAGTGAGAGAGAGAGATTTGTAATCCAAGTAAGCAGGTGTCTTCAATCCTCCTCGATGTCCTCCAGATCTTCAAAATAAATGCCGGTGTGCTGAACACCACCTGTCCACCATGTAGCTCCTCCTCTTTCTCTCGCTCTCTCTCTCTCTCTCGCTCTCTCTCTCTCTCTCTGCAGCAAGCTGCTTGCGCTGTATGTCTCTCTCTCTCTCTCTCACTTACAGGCATGATTCTTAAAGGCACAGTCCATAATGAATAAAAGTTAAGACTCCATCACAGTTTCAGACACATCCCAAGGACGTGTTGGATGAATGGATAATTACAATTAACCCTGTGGAGGTGGAGGAGGGTGTATGTGAATCTGGTGGGAGTTAATGGGTCAATGGGGAGATTAGATTTCAGGAAAATGTGAGGGAATGGGGTTGACTGAAATGCTCTCAGAACTAGCATGGTCTTTAATGGACCAAATGGTCTCCCTAATGTCATCAAGGAAATTCACACAGCAATACAGTAAATTAATCTTTATCTTTCATTTGACAGAAACAGTCACGCACCGTTCAGACCCACATCACATCCCAATTTGCTGAACTGCGAGAGATTATCACTGAGAAAGAGCAGAGCTTACTCAGGAATCTCAGGGAGGAAGAGGCGAGGATTCTGAATCCAATGCAGAAAAATCTTCGAGAGATTCAAAAGAATATAAGGATTATTCAGGAGGAAATCACCAAGTTAAAGGAACAGATGGATCAAAAAGACAGCGTGATATTTCTCAAGGTGAGGGATTATATTTCAATTTGTTTCTGTCACAGGTCACTAACCAAACAGTGGTATATTTGAAATAAATACAGGAAAGCGGCCAATTCTAACAATCCAATTGCCGCTGCTGGCGACCTCACACAGATTGTTATACTTGTATGACTCGCCCTCCGATCAGTCCAATAATCATGTTACAAAATGTCAAAGATATGTATTCGATCCTTTATCTGCAACATACGAACATGAAGTGATGAAACTTCAGCGTAATTAATCGTAAATTAATCCGCAACGAAGTGGTCAACAAACGATATGACATCCGTCCGTCCTCAGCTCAAAACAGCCCAGAACAAAGCATGAATACGTAACTTATTCCTTTCGCTAGTACCATGCCCACACACACGTGACTAGTTACCATAACAATTACGCAACACAGAATACACTGTAGAGAGAAAACAGATGTGTTGCTCCTACACACAGCATTTACAAATGGCAGTAAACTGTTTATCACCAGACAATTGATACAACTATTCAGGGTTGCTGTTGTCCCAAAACTGGACTTCCGCAACTTCTGTACATCCCAGGACAGAATACAAAGTTCTCTGAAATAATTTATTCTGATCATAATACCAAGCTGCTGATTGTGTATTTAATTATCACATTAAATATCCTCTTAACTCCCATTAACACCCAGTTCCAGTCACAGACTATGAGTGTGTTTGGTGCGGTGGGTATGAGGGTCTCTCTGTCAATCAGTGAAAACAAAGAATGTGACCCATACATCAAATTTATCCTCTATATCCGGTTTATGTCAGATTAGGGAAACTTTCAATGTTTCTTTAATTTTTCAGATAAGTTCCACATGGAATTGTATCCCATTAGAAGAATAGAAACAGAAACATAGAAAACCTACAGCACAATACAGGCCCTTCAGTCCACAATGCTATGCCGAACATGTCATTACTTTAGGAATTACCTAGGGTTAGTCATAGTCCTCTATCTTTCTGAGCTCTATGCACCATCTAGAAGCCTCTTAAAAGATGGTATCATATCTGCCACCTCCACCATTACCGGCAGCCCATTCCACACACTCAGAAATCTCTGCGTAAAAATATTACCTCTGACATCTTCTCTGTATCTGCTTCCAAGCACCTTAAAACTGTGTCCTCTCGTGTTAGCCATTTCAGCCCTGAGAAAAAGCCTCTGACTCTGATCAATGCCTCTTATACAGCTCCATCAGGTCACCTCTCATCCTCCGTCGCTCCAAGGAGAAAAGGCCGAGTTCACTCAACCGATTCTCATAAGACATGATCCGTAAGCCAGCCAACATGCTTGTAAATTTCCTCTGCACCCTTTCTGTGGTTTCCACATCATTCCTGTAGTGAGACGACCAGAAATGAGTAAATACTCCAAGTGGGATCTGACCGGGGTACTATATAGCTGTAACATTACCTCTCGGCTCCAAAACTCAATCCCACGGTTGATGAAGGCCAATGCAGCTTAACCACAGAGTCAACTTGCTTAGCAGAGTTGAGTGTCCTATGGACTCGGACCCCAAGATCCCTCTGATCTTCCACACTGCCAAGAGTCTTATCATTAATACCATAGTATGCCATTATATGATCTACCAAAGTGAACCACTTCACACTTATCTGGTTTGAACTCCAACCTGCCACTTTTCAGCACAGATTTGCATCCTCTTGATGTCCTGCTGTAAATTCTGACAGCTCCCCACACTATCCACAACACCCCCAACCTTTGTGTCATCAGCAAATTTACTAACCCATTCCGTCATTTCCTTATACTGGTCATTTAGAAAACTCACAAGGGGTCCTCGAACAGCCATGCTGACTATTCCTAACCATATTATTCCTCTCCAAATGTTCATAAATCCTGCCTTTCAGAATCTTCTCCATCAACTTACCAACCACTGAAGCAACACTCACTGCTCTATCATCTCCTGGGCTATCTCTACTCCCTTTCTTGAATAAGGGAATGACATCTGCTACCCTCCAATTCTCTGGAACCTCTCCCATTCTCATTGATGCTGCAAAGATCATTGCCAGAGGCACAGTAGTCTCCACCCTCACCACCTGCAGTGGCCTGGGGTGCATCTCATCCGGTCTCCATCATAAACAGTCCATTCGGCCCATCGTTTTCTATCAATTTCCCTGCTTCGCAATCCTCCTCTGACCTACTCACCACACTCAGCGACAGTGCTCTGAACTCCATGGTCCCTCATGTGTTTATCCAGTTATCCCATTACATTCAATCTCTGCTGATCCACTTCAAACCCTCTTGTGGCAGTGAGTTCCACATCCTCTTCACTAAATTTCTTATGAGACTTACTAAAATCCTTCTGGAATTTCATCTCCTACAGTTCTCCCCATAAATACAGGCTCCGCCCCCCTCCACCCCCCGCACACGATTAAATCCATCACCGATCTTAAATTCCTCCATATTATCACCCTGATATCATATCCAGATGAAAATACACAACCTGTAAAAGTCTTCCCTGTAAGTTTCATCGTCCCAGTCATGGGCTAACTTTTCCTTTAATTTAACCCCTGTTTCTGTTTTGGTTGTGTGAGTGAGTGACTGTGGGAGTGGGAATTTTCAACACCTTGTAATGATTTGGATGAAATTCAGGATGTGGACAGTGAGTCCAAGTCTAAACAGATTTGTGTTTTTGTTTATTTCAGGAGGAAGCTCGTCGGAACGGGAGGTAGGACATACTCTTTACTCAAAACCTGTATGGATTTGTAAAATAGTTCAAAATTCCAGTTTATCACCAGCAGTTTAATATTTACAGCAAGAATGATGATGTCCAGGAATTGTCAGTGACAGATGAGTCCCTACCGTTTGAAAAATTCGATCACCTCTATTTGTTGAACACAGTGCTGAGGGAAGCACTTGATGCCAATTATCGAGGTAAAACGTACAAAGATTCATTATTCATTGTTTGTGAGTCACAATTAGGTTCTAATTCAAAGGAAAGATTGTCTATAATAATGGGCTGAAGGGGAATTGAAGTTTATTCGACATCAGACCCACCAACTGGGGGGGAGGGGCATCACTGTCACGTGGTCAGCTGGAGATGTCAGATCCCTGAACACACCAGCACAGGGTCACAATACAACCAATACACGGGACTGGCAGATGAACCACTGTGTCCAGATCCCAGGCCACTGCACTAACACACCTAGACATGAGTTTGAATCCTACCACAGGAGCTGGAAAATTAATACTGACTTGATGATATTGTAGGGAATAAAAACGGGTATCAGTGTGGTGACTGGGATTGTCAGGAAAATACACAAGTCCTTTGTGCACTGTGAGTACAGACTCTGATTTACGCAGGTCCTTCCCCTTCTGGAGCCGCGACTCTCACTGTTGTTCGAGGGAAAAGAGGGGAGCGGTAGTGATAGGGGATTCGTACGTCAGGGGAGCAGACAGGAGAATCTATGGACGTGAACAGGACACACGAATAGTATGTTGCATCCTCGGTGCCAGAGTCAGGGGCGTCTCGGATCGTGTCTGCAGCATTTTGGAGAGGGAGGGAAAACAGCCAGCTATCTTGGTACATTTTGGAACCAATGACATAAATGTAAAAGCAAAGTGGTCCTGAAAATAGAACTTGGAGAGCTTAGTAGTAAGCTCAGAGCAGTACCTCCAGGATTATAATTTCTGGATTGCTGCCTGTGCGACGTGCTGGTGAGGGTAGAAACAGGATAATTTGGCAGATTGAAGATGGCAGAGAAGCTGGTGCAGGGGGCAGGGCTTCAGGTTTTTGGATCATTGGGATCTCTTCTGGTGGAGAAATGACCTGTTCAAACGGGGTGAGTTGCACCTGGACCCGAGGGAGAACAGTATTCTCACAGAAAGGATTGATAGAGCTGTTGTGGAGGGTTTAAACTAATTTGGTGGTGTGGGGGGTTGGAACTGGAGTGGAGGAAGAGGGCTGATGGTAAAAATACAAACATAGCATGCAGTCAAACTTTCTGATAGGACGGACAGATGCGAGGACAAAATTGCAGCCAGCAGGGTGAGTATCAGTGCATTAGGGATGCAGAATTGAAACGGGTAGCAAATACAGTACAAAAAGTGTTATATCTTAGTGTATGCAGTATAAGAAATAAGGTGGATGATCTTGTTGCTCGACTACAGATTGTCAAGTATGATGTTGTGGCCATCAGGGAATCATGACTGAAGGATGGTTGTAGTTGGGAGATGAATGTCCAAGGTTACACATTGTATCGGTGGTATAGGAAGGTAGGCAGAGGGGGTGACATGGCTCTCCTGGTAAATCAATAGAAAGATGTGACATAGGATTGGAAGATGTTGAATCCTTGTGGGTTGAGTGAAGGAAATTCAGAAGTGAAAATGACACTGATGACAGTCACATACAGGATCCCAACAGTAGCTGGATGTGGACCACAGATTGCAACTGGAAATAGAGAAGGCCAATGAAACAGACAATGTTACAATAGTCATGGGAGATTTCAACAAGCAGGACAATTGGGAAAATCAGGTTGGTAATGGATCTCAAGAGAGTGAATTTGTTGAATGCTGTGTGTGGCTTTATCGAGCAGTTTGTCCATGAGACTACTCGGGGAACAGCTCTACTGGATTGGGTGTTATGTATTGAACCAGAGGTGATTAGGTAAAAGGACCCTTAGGAGAGAATGCTCACAACATGACTGAGTTCAACTTGAAATTTGATAAGGAGACAGTAGATTCTGACATGATAGTATTTCAGTAGAGTAAAGTGGTCTGAGAGAGGAGATGGCCAAAGCAATTTGGAAGGAGATGCTGGCAGAGATGAGAGCAGAGCAGAAATGGTGTCAGTTTCTGGGAAAATGAGGAAGGTGAAGGATAGATGTATTCCAAAAATAAATAAATACTCAAATGGCAAAATAGTAAAACCGTGGCTGACGAGGGAAGTCAAGTTCATGTAAAGGCAAAAGAGAGGGCATACAACAAAGTAAAAATTAGTCGGAAGACAGAGAATTGGGAAGCTTTTAAATACCTACAGAGAGGAACTGAAAGAATGATTGGGAGGGGAGAAACTAAACATGAAATTGATTTGAATTGAATTGACTTTATTCCTTACATCCTTCATATACATGAGGATTAAAAATCGTCTCCATCTAAATGTGCAATTTACAGTAATTTATGATAAATAATATGTACAACATGCTGGTCAATATAACATAGAAATCCAGTTGTCTCAGCACGAGTTAATCAGTCTGATGGCCTGGTGGAAGAAGCTGTCCCCGGACCCTGTTGATCCTGGCTTTTATGCTGCGGTACCGTTTCCCGGATGGTAGCAACTGGTACAGTTTGTGGTTGGGGTGACTCGAGTATTCAAAAATCCTTTGGGCCCCTCTTAGACACCTGTCTTTGTAAAAGAAGCTGGCAAACAATATCAAATTGTTTTTCAAGTATTGTAAAGAAAATAAAATAGAGATGAGAGTGGCTATAGGACCGCTAGAAAATTAGGCCAGATATGTAATAATGGGGGATAAAGGGATGGCAGATGAACAAAATGAGTATTTGGTATCAGCCTTCACTGTGGAAGACACAAGCACTGTGGCAGATGTTAAACAAAGAGATGTGGTGCAGTTACCATTACAAGAGAGAATGTGCTCAAAAAGCTGTAAGACCTAAAGGCACATAAGTCACCCGGAATCCTAGGGTTCTGAAAGAGGTTGCATAGACATTGTGGTGGCACTAGTGATGATCTTTCTAAAATCATTGGACTCTGGCATGATGCCAGAGGACTGGAAAAATGCAAATGTTACTCCACTCTTTAAGTAGGGAGGAAGGCAGCAGAAAGGAAATTATAGACCAGTTACCCTCACCTCTGTGGTTGGGAAGAAGTTGGAGTCAATTGTTAAGTATGAGGTTATGGAATACTTGGTGACACTGGACAAGATAGGACAAGTCAGCCTTGCTTCCTTAAGGGAATATCTCGCCTGACAAACTTGTTGGAATTCTTTGAGAAGGTTACAAATAGGGTAGATAAAGAGGATGCAGTGGATGTTGTATATTTGGAATCTAAGAAGGTGTCACACATGAAGCTGCTTTCCAAGTTAAGAGCTCATGGTATTACAGAAAAGGTATTGGCATGGTTAGAATATTGGCTGATTGGTAGGAAACAGCGAATGAGAGTAAAGGGATCCTTTTCTGGTTGGCTGCCAGAGACCGGTGCTCCACAGGGGTCAGTGTTAGGTCACCATCACTTTATGCTGTATATCATGATTTAACTGATGGATTAGACCATAAGATATAGGAGCAGAAGTAGGTCATTCGGCCCATCGGGTCTTCTCCTCCATTCAATCTTGGGCTGATCCAATTCTTCCAGTCATCCACACTCCCCTGCTTTCACCCAATACCCTTCGATGCCCTGGCTAATCAAGAACCTATCTATTTCTGCCTTAAACATACCCAATGACTTGGCCTCCAGAGCCGTTCGTGGCAACAAATTCCACAGATTTACCACCCCCTGACTAAAGTAATTTCTCCGCATCTTAGTTCAAAAAGGACGTCCTTCAATCCTGAAGTCGTGCCCTCTTGTACTAGAATATATTGTTTTGTTGCCAAGTTTTCAGATGATATGAAGATTGGCGGAGTGCAGGTTGTATTGAAGCAACAGGTAGGCTGCACAAGGATGAGGAGAATGGGCAAGAAAGTGGCAAATGTTATACAATGCTGGAAAATTCATGGTCATCCACTTTGGTAGTAGAAATAATGTGCAGATTATTTTTTTTTTTTCATCGGGAGAAAATCCAAAAGCTGAGATTGAAATAGACTTAGGAGTCCTTTTGCAGAACACCCTAAAGGTTAACTTGCAGGGAGAGTCAGTGGTGAGGAAGGCAAATACAATGTTGGGATTCATTTCAAGAGGTTTAGAATAGCATTCAATTCAAGAGCAGGGATATGATGTTGAGGCAATGGTGAAGCCTGGTTTTCAGTATTATGAACAGTACTGGGCTTCTCATCTAAGAAAAGATGTGCTACATTGCAGAGGGTTCAGTTCACAAGGATGATTCCGGGAATGAAAGGGTTATCATATGAGGAACGTTTGATAGCTCTGTGTCTGTACTCGCTGGAATTTAGAAAGATGAGGGGGTATCTTAATGAAACCTGGAATGTTGAAAGACCCAGACAGAGTAGATGTGGAAAGGATATTTCCCATGGTGGGAGAGTCTAGGACAACAGGGCACAGCCTCACAGTGGAGAGACACCGTTTAAAACAGATGTGGAGAAATTTTTTTGAGCCAGAAGCTGATGAATTTGTTAGCTTGATAGGCTCTAGATTGGACATGGCATCAAAGGTTATGGGGAGAAGGCTGGGGAGTGGGGATGAGGAGGAGGGAAAGGATCAGCTATGACTGAATGTTGGAACAGACTCGATGGGCCAAATGGCCTAATTCTGCTCCTATATCTTATGCCCTTATTGTCATCAGACCACTACATTAAAGCATTGTGAGAATGAGCACAGACAACCCGACCAGGGTTGACATCATTCAAGATTTCATCTCGGAAGAAGCAGACACAGCACAACCGGCCTGGCAAAACACCCCTGCACATACCTACACTAGAAGTATGTAGTCAAAGCCTCAGCGATATACATCGTTATTTCCCTCTGTAACCTGGAAACTATTCTCTTCAGACACGGTAACTTATTTATTGTAACAACACACATACACACACGTCACACATTGTCAGCACACACCAGGCATGTAATGACACACTGTAACACAGAAATACTTCAATGTGCACACTCTCCTTCAATGTGTACACATAAACACACTGATATTTACCACAATTCACACACACACAGAGTAACACATACCCAGACATATTATCAGAGTGTGACACACGGTCAAAGAGACAGCCACAAGTTTCCATTTGGGAATGAAATCTGTTGTCCTTACCCAGTCTGTCTGTTCTGTGGCATGGAGCTGCCCTCTACCGTGTTGTTACATCAACAGTTCACAGACAGACTCTAGGGTGAGATTCCTCAGGATGATGATCTGGGAGGGTTTGACAGATGTTGAACCCATGGCCCACTTCATCCATCTACAAGACTAAGATGTCTTCTTGAGCATGTCCCATTTATGTGTTTATGCCCCATTTCCCTCTAACCACTTTCCATCTATGTACCTCTCTAAATTTACTTCAGAATATTTTAATTTTACCTGTTTCTACAACATCTGACAGCAAGTTCCATATACCTACCCACCTCTCTGTGAGAATGCTACCCCACATATCCTTCATAAAAATTTTCCCTCTCACTTTCAATCTGAGTCTTTTGGTTCTGTACTACCATTTTTTGGAAAAAGACACACTTTATCTAAGCCCTTTATGAATGTATTTACCTCGATAAGGGGTCATCCCTCAACATCCTACACTACAGATAAATAGCCCAAGCTTATTTACTCTCTGCTTTTAACTCAAGCCCCCCAGTCTTGGTAACATCCCCCTGAACCTTCCTGTCCAGTGTAATGACATCCTCCCCATGTTTGGGGAACCAGAAATGCAGACAATAGCCCCAGTGTGGTCTGTCATCAACATCAAAGACCCTGCTGAAGTTCATGTGAACAGTGTTGAATAGGCTGATGAATACAGGACTGAAGGTGTTATATTTGAATGCTCCAGTATACGGAATAAGGTAGATGATGTTGTAGCACAGGTAGAGATTGGAAGGTACTATGTTGTTGGCATCACCGAGTTGTGCTGGAAAGGAGATCATGGCTTGAAGCTGAACTTTCAAGGATACACCTTGTATTCAAAGGACAGGCAGAGGGGATGGGGAGGGTCTGTTGGTAAAAATATTGAGATGAAATCCTTAGAGAGGTGACAGGATTAGAAGATGTTGAATCATTGTGGGTAGAGTTAAGAAACTGCAAGGGTGAAAAGACTCCAAATAGTGGCCAGGATAGAAACGGGATACAAATTAAACCATGAGATGGAAAAAAAAGGCAAGGTGACGGTCGGAATGGGGGATTTCAACGTGCAGGTAGATTGGGGAAATCATGTTGGTGCTGCATTCCAGGAGAGGGAATTGGTAGAATGCCCCCGAGATGGCTTTTTAGAACAGCTTGTGGTTGAGCCCAATGGGAGAAAGGCAATTCTGGAGTGGGATTTGTATAATGAAACAAATATGATTTGGGAGATTAAGGTAAAAGAACCTCCCGAAAGCAGTGATCATAGAATGATAGAATTCACTCAACAATTTAAGAGAGAGATAAAGTCAGATGTATCAGTATCAGAGTGGAGAAAAGTTAGTTACAGAGGCATGAGGGAGGAGCTGACCAAAGTAGATTGAAAGGGGACATGAGCAGGGATGATTGCAGAACAACAAAGACTAGAATTCCAGGGGCAATTTGGATAGATAACTACCAAAGATGAAGAAGAATTATACAGGGAGGGTGAGGTAACTGTGTTTGACACGGGAAGTCAAAGACAGCATGAAAGCAAAAGAGAAGGCACACAATAGAGCAAAAATTAGCAGGATGTTGGAGTATCGAGAAGAATTTGATAATCAACAGAAAACAATTGCAAAGCCATAAGGAGACAAAATGAGATACGAGTGAAAGCTTGCGAACAATACTCAACAGGACACAAAAATGTAAAGAGTAAAAGAGAGGTGAGAGTGGAATTTTGACACCAATAAAATAACACTGGAGAGGATAAATGTGAGATAAAGACATGACGGAGATACATATTTTTTTCATATTTTGTGTCATCCTCACTGTGGAAGATACCAGCTGTATGTCAGAAATGTGAGAGTGTCTGGGGACAGAATTGAGTGTTGCTGATGTTACTGAGGAGAAGGTGCGTGGGAAGATTGAAGGTCTGAAGGTACCTGGACCAGATGGACTACACCCCAGTGTTCGGAAAGAGTTAGCTGAAGAGAATATGGGGGCATTAGTAATGATCTTTCAGGAATCACTAGATAATTAGACATTCAAGACGAATGGAAATTGCAAAGGTCACTTCACTCTTTATGACGGGAAAGCAGCTGAGGAAAGAAAATTACAGGTGAGTTAGTCTGGATGTGGTGTGCTTGGAAAGATGCTGGAGTCCAGTATTAATGGAACTGTTTTTGGGTACATGGAGGCACAGGATAAAATAGGGCAAAGACAGCTTGCCTTCCCTGAAGGGGAAATCTTGCCCGACAAATCTGCTGGAATTCTTCGAGGAACACAAATCCAGGATAGACAAAGAATGATTTGGATGACAATTGTTGCCTTTGTGGCCAAGCTTGCAGATGATAGGGAGATAGTTTCAGGGGAAGCACTGCTGCGGAAACTCGGAATCTGCAGAAGGACAGAGACAGATCAGGAAATGGGCAGATAAGTGATAGATGGATTATTGAGTAGTGAAGGTGTGCATGCCCTTTGGTAGAAGGAATGAAGGCATAGACGATTTTGTAAACAGCAAGGAAATTCAAAAATCAGAGGTGCAAAGGTACTTGGGGCTCCTGGTGCAGGATTCCCGAAAGGTTAACTTGCATTTTGTGTCAGTGGTAAGATCAGCAAACTCAATGTTAGCATTCATTTAGAGAGGATTCGAATAGGATGTCATTCTGAGGGTTTAGAAGAAATTGTTCAGCCCACACGGAGCATTGTGAGCATATTGGAAAAGATGTGATGGGATTGGAAAGGGTCCAGGAGGTTCACAAGAATGATTCCAGGAATGGAAGAGTTAACATATTCAGACTGTTTGATGGTTCTGGGCCTGCACTCACGGGAGTTTAGAAGAATGGCTGATTTATTATCCCCCTCAACCCTATTCGGAATCAAAGGTTCTGGGGATAAGGCAGGAACTGGATACTGATTGTGGATGATCAGCCATGATCACAGTTAATGGTGGTGCTGGCTCGAAGGGCCGAATGGGCTACTCCTGCACCTATTGTCTATTCTCCCTCCTCCTCCCCATAATTTTTGATGCCCTGACTAATCAATGGTTTACTTATCAACTTCTGCTTTGAAAATCAAACACAAGAAATTCTGCAGATGCTGGTAATCCAAGCAGAACAGGTCCTGGTTGAGGGTCTCAGCCTGATCTCTCTGAAACCTGTCTGGAGAGAGTTGATGTCGGGAGGATGTTTCCTATAGTGGGTGGGTCGAGGACCAGAAGGCGCAGCCTCTGACTGGAGGATGTCCATTTAGAACAGAGATGAGGAGGAATTCCTTTATCCACAGGATAGTGAATCTGCCACAGGGAATATGTTTCAATGAGTATATTTAAAGTGGAGCCACACACACAAAATGCTTGAGGAACTCAGCAGGCCAGGAAGCATCTGTGGAAAAGAGTAAACTGTTGATGGTTCAGGCTGAAATGCTGCATCAGGACCCGTGTTTCTTAAGGGTCCCTGCAAATTCTTCTCCTGTCCAAATGAGGGGCTGCGGGCGATGGGGTTGTGGGAAAGGGGACAAAGGGATCCTCATCTCCATCTTTGTCCCCCGCCAGCTTCTCGTTCCGTCTACACACACAGTTCACCCACAGGCTTTCCACCCCTCCCACACCTGGTTCTGGTACAATCTGTCGTTCATCTCTCCCCTGCTGGTTCCCATTATCACCTCCTTTACTGTCTCAAACCTTCACACTCCCCCACTCCACACTTCACACTCACAAATGAATGTTAACATTGAATGAAGGGCCTGTTCCTGTGCTGTACTGTTCTATGTTCTCTGTTCCCTGTTCAGAAGAAAGAGAGGAGATCTCAGGGAAACAAAAAATTCTTCTGGGGTCAACAGGCAGGATACAGGAAGGATGTTTCCCCCTCTGAAGTCAAGGGGCAGGGGTCACTGTCTGTTTGGAATTCTCAGCACCCGTAGGGGGAGGGGTGTTTGGGGATTCTTAGCCATTCAGTTCACAGAGCCATCCCCGTACAGCATAGAAATGTGCCCTTCGACCCATCGCCTCTGTGCTGACCTATTTACCCATCTACATTCATCCCATTGGCCGGCATTAGGTCAGTCTCCTTTTGTGCCTTGCCTATTGAAGTGTCTGTCCAAGTGTCTCTTAAACACAGAGGACTGGAGGCCTGTGACCTGCAGAGGTCGGTGCTGGGGCCGGGGTAGTTTGTCAAACATATTAATGATTTGGATGATAGTGCAGGTGACATAGTTAGTAGGTTTGTGGGTGACACTAAAATTCATTGTACAGTGGATAGGGAAGAGGGTTATCTTTGTTTACACAAGGCCCATGATCAACTGTAGAGCTGGGTACAGTGGCAATGTTTTAAAATGCATCTTGCCAGGTACGTGGATAAGAAAGGTGGAAAAGAATCATAGACAAATGGGACTAGCTCATTAAAGCAAGCTGGTCGGCACGAACGAGTTGAGCCGAAGAGCCTCTGTGACCTTGCATTTAAATCCATTCACCCACCCCCCTCCCATCTTAATCCACCCCTTTCTCGCACTCGTTTCAGCTGTCTATCTCCTCTATTCATTTCTGTTCTTGAGGGAAGATGTCGGCCCTGACCCGCTCGGTTCCTCCAGCATTTTGTGTCTGTTTGATCGGGAAATCTCTGCTCTCCGTCCTGCGTAAAACCCTTGGCGACACATTAGTTGTCCATCCGCTTCGTCAGGTCAAATCAGTGGAAAGGTTTGTGTCGTCCACCCGACTGCGCCTGAGGCCCAGCGGCCTTTCCACCGATCCCCGGGGTCGCGCTGCCTGAGTCTCCCCCCGATCCCCGGGGCCGCGCTGCCCGAATCCCCCCCCGATCCCCGGGGCCGCACTGCCCGAGTCTCCCCCCGATCCCCGGGGCCGCGCTGCCCGAGTTTCCCCCCCGATCCCAGGGGCCGCGCTGACCGAGTCTCCCCCCGATTTCCGGGGCCGCGCTGCCCGAGTCTCCACCCGATCCCCGGGGACTCTCTAATTCTCTGCTTCTCACCCCAGTATCTGTCACCCTGGATGTGGAAACGGCGAGTCCGTGTCTCGAGGTGTCTGAGGATCGGAAGAGTGTGAGATGGATCGGGACCCGGAGGAATCTCCCTGACACCGGGAAGAGATTCACAAACTGGGCTTCTGTGCTGGGATCGGAGGGATTCACATCGGGGAGACGTTACTGGGAGGTGGAGGTGACGGGGAATCGGATCTGGTGTCTGGGAGTCGCCGCAGAGTTTGTGAGGAGGAAAGGCTGGGTCAGTCTGAGGCCGGAGACCGGATTCTGTGTCATCGGGCGGGTTTATGACGTGTTACATCGGGATTGTGACGTGTTCAGTACTCTCACCTCCCCTGAGTCCCGTCTCCCTGCCCGTCCCATCCCCGGGAGGGTGGGAGTTTATCTCAGTTACGATTCTGGGACAGTTTCATTTTACAACGCGGAGACGAAGTCCCATCTCTGCACCTTCACTGGGAATAAATTCACGGGGAAACTTTATCCTTTCTTCTGGTCTCGGGACGTAAACCAGTGGCTGAAAATCTACTCCGGTTCCGCTCCGGGTCTGTAAACGGATCGGGTCCCGGGACCGGCGTCAGGAGTAAAGTCTCTGTAAATATAAATGTGCGGAGAGTGAAAAAAAAACACGAGATGAGAATTATCGATCCGCTAATTTTAACTCGTTCACCGCATCCGACAACGGAACAGAAACACCGCGGATTCAGCAGCAGCCGCGGGGCGGCGGGTCCTGAGCTCCCCCGGGTCCTAAAGTCCACCCGCACTGAGACAGGTTAAATGGGACAGGTGGGGGCGGTGCTGACTGGGAGAGGGGAGTCAGGGTGAATCTTGGTCAGACCATAACACACAGGAGCAGAATTAGGCCGTTCAGCCCATCGACTCCGCTCCGCCATCCCATCACGGCTGATTCTGGATCCCACTCAACCCCATACACCTGCCTAGTCGCCATATCCGTTGATGGCCTGATCGACCAGTAAATGATCAACTTCCGCCTTAAAAATGTCCACAGACTTGGCCTCCATCACAGTCTGTGATAGAGTATTCCACAGAGTCACTACTCTCTGGCTAAAAATATTCCTCCTTACCTCTGTTCAAAAGGTCTCCCCTCAATGTTGAGACTGTGCCCTCTAGTCTGGATATCCCCACCACATGAAACAACCTCTCCACATCCACCCTATCTAGTCCTTTCAACACTCCGTAGGTTTCAATAAGACTCCCCTTTCCTTCCTGAGAAATGGGACCCAAAATGTTGACAAATCTCCAAGTACGGCCTAACTTGTGTCTTATAAAGTCTCAGCATTATCCCCTTGCTTAAATATTCTATTCCCCTTCAAAGAAAAGCCAGCATTGCATTTCCCTTCTTTACCACAGACTGAAAATGTGAAATAACCTTCTGGGACTCTGGGAGGAGAACTCCTAAGCTCCCTGCACCTGTGAATTTTCTATTTAAATAATACTGAGCAATATTATTCCTTGGACCAAAATGCATGATCATATATTTCCCAACACTGTATTTAATCTGTCATGTTTTATATTATTGGCTAGTTTGCCTCAAATTTAATCTTTAACAGTCTTATCGCTTTTTAGTTGCCTTTTGTTGGATTTTCAAAGCATTCACTAATCGAGCATCCCACTCACTTTTGCTGCCTTATGTGCCATTTCCTCAGGTTTTACACAGTCCTCAACTTCCCTTGTCAGCCACGGGTGCCTACCCCCACCATTTGAGAACTTCTTCTATGTGCCAAACATACGCTAATACAATTTAAAGTAGTGCATAGGCCCCAATGTCTAAAGATAAATTAGACCATTTTTATTCCCAAATAAACCCTATTTGTGACAGATGTCACTCTGACATTGTTTCCTTAACTCATATGTTTTGGTCCTGTCCTCTTTTGGAAAAAATCTGGAAATATATTTTTGATATTATTTCAACAGTTTTGCATTTTGATTAACAACCTCATCCTATTACGGCAATTTTTGGTTTGCCAATGATAGAACAGAGACTTTTATCCTCTTCAGCCTGTTGGATGATCGCATTTGTTACTTTAATGGCCGGAAGATCCATTTTACTGAACTGGAAGGAGACCAATCCTCCTACCACATTTCAATGGTTTTCCCAAACTACAGCATGTTTAAATTTAGAAAAAAATCAGAAGTGGCATTTTTGATCCTTCAGTTAAATTTGAAGAGACTTGGAAACCATTTATTCAACATTTTCATATGATGTAATTTGACCTTTCTAAATCCTTCTTATTAACTTAAAATATATGAGCAGAGGAGCGGAGTTGACAACATTACTGAACGTGTTCGATTTAAGATATTGGTCTAGCCCTGTTTTGTTCCATTTGCTTTTTTTTTGGTTTAGTATTTAGGTTTCTTTTGTTTTTTAGGGGTTTTCCTTTTTTTTCCTTTTTATTTCTTTCTCGTCCAATTAATTAATTATATTAAGAGCTTGGAAGTCTATTATACCTGTATTATCTGAAATCTTTTTTGTACATGCTTATCAACAATAAGATTATTCCAATCTCTTTGTATCAATATTGTTATTCTGTTTATAATTTTGGAAAATTAATAAAAAGATTTAAAATGAAAGAAAGAAATAACTTCTTCGGTGGGGCATGTCTATCCTGCACCTTACAAACTATTCCCAGATACTTCAGCCACCTCTGCTCACCGTCATCCCACCAGTATCCTCCTCCAATTCACCTGGGCAAGTTCCTCTCTCACGCCTCTGTAATTCCCTTTATTCCATTGTGAGACTGATACATGTGACTTAGGGTTCTCCCTACGAAATTGCAGTATGAATTCAATTATATTATGATCACTGCCTCTGACGGGTTCCTTTACTTTAAGCTCCAGAATAAGGTCAGGGTTATTGTACAACACCCAATGAAGGATGACCTTTCCCCAAGTCGGCCCAAGCACAAGCTGTTCTGAAAAGACGTCTCGTAGGCATTCAACAAATTCCCCCTCTTGTGATTTGACACCAACCTGTTCCCAATCGCCTTGCATATTGAAATCCCTCATTACAATTGTGACATTACCATTAGTAAATGCCTTTTCCCACTAAATGCTGTGAATTAACTGAAAGTCACTCCCAGAACTTAAAAAAGCTTTTATCTGAAAACTATCTGCACCCCAAAGATTGTACTGAGGCCACAATTGATTTTTCAGCCTTTTGTGCTTCACACTGAAATAGTACGTGTTTAACAGTTTCATAATGTCAAAATGTACATGACACAGAATGAAGTTTTCCAATTAGATACAAGGCATAATTAAGCATACTGTGGGCAATTCTAAGTTGTGGCAATATAATTCCTTTGCTTCTTGTTTTAAGGATTTCTTCTATAAACCCAACAAGTTTATGTATTGTGTAAAGGTGTCTGTCCTTATGTCTATTGTCCTACCAGTCTTGCCGTAAGCCACTAATTCTTAACCCTTCGCTTCTGATTTGCTAAGTAGGAAGGTCTATATCCACAGTTGAACTTTTAACAGGTTTTTTTGCTAAACAGTAATCCTGATCATTTCCCTCAACAATATGATGTTCAGGGTCCATAATGTGCAGACATATGAACCAAACTTTGTATATGAAATACTGTTTGATGGGTTTCTAACAGCAAATCTGACCTACTGCTAGAATGACCTGTTTTAAGTCTTATCAAAACCGAAAAGGATTCTGAACAAATTACAAATTTGCAAGGACCAATTTTCTCCACCCACCGTAGGCCTAAAAGGATGGCAATGAATTATGCTTCATATACTGATTAGTGGCTGGTAAGTTATTTCTTTATCATTACCTGCAATTCAGACACAAAGAACGAAAACAGCAACACCAACATTCCCAGTTAAATTATCATTTCATCCATCTGTAAAAATGGTTACCGTATGATAATAACTTTCATTAATATACCGATGAACCAGCTGACTCTCAGGCAGAACATAATCCTATTGTGTTACTTAAAATCAACTGAAGTCATTGGAAAAACAAGGTGGTGCTACAGAGAAAGCTACAGTGGGACATGTTGTATCATCCAATACACCCATATTCCCAGCTTGATAAGAACCCAGCCACCCAAAACTAAAAACATTCTTCTTGTGATGTTCCCAACGGTCCTCTATCACACCTTTAACATGATGATATTTCCTTATCCCTCAAATTAATCCAGTATGTTAACAACAACTTCACCCTCTGTCATTGTGAGGGCAATTGCCCCATTTCAACCAGTAAAGCCGAAACAGGAGAGGACCTTACTGCACCACAACACAATCTTAAAGCCTGTGCTGGTATCACACCCAAACAGATAAAGTTGAAGATGAAGCTGATCCTTAAGCCACACAGCCAGAATCAAGAACAGATCGAATTAAACAAATATAAACAATCAACAAAGATTTTAATGTTGCACCCCAGAATACCCACACATATAAATTATTTTACTGATATGGTGCTTCCATGTCAGTTTATTATCCATCCGCATGCCTGGAAAACTTACCAATGACTATTTCTCAAGAGTTTAATCATATAATTTCAAATCATGTGCAGGTCTATTAATCCTGTTTGTAAAACACATAACGTGTTTTAGCAACTGAAAGCTTAAAATCTTTATCCATTTCCCCACTGTTTGACCTATTAATTGTAAATCGCATCCTACTTACAGAAACATTGAAATACCACCTCTAATGTATAAAGTTACATCATCTGCATATAGTGATTTAGCCACCAGAGTACCTATCTCTGAGAAAATATCATTAATCATAATATTAAATAATGAAGGGCTACAAATACTGCCTTGTGGGGTCCCATTCTCTATCTCGTAGAAACACAGACATAACATGCCCACCCATTCCTGCACAGTCCGTCCAAATAAAAAACTCAGATAAATTATGCAATCTCCCCTCATTCCTATCTTCCAAAATTTAATCAAATGTCCTTCCGTCCATAACATATCATATGTGTTTACAATAGCAAGTACTACTGCTATTACAACATCTTTATTTAACTGTGCTTACCTAATATCATCTTCCAAATCTAAAACGGAATCCAATGTCATTCTACCCTTCCAAAATCCACTCTGATAAAATGCTATATCACCTCTCTTTTCCAAAATATAACTCAAGCACTCGATTACTATACATTCCATCAGCTTACATGAATGAGACATTAACGATATAGGCCCAAAACGAGAAGGATCGGATGGGGATCTCCCAGGTTTCAGAACAGGCACAATTGCTGCCATATTCCATGAGGGAGGAAGATGGCCTGATCTCCAAACAGAATTCAAACATTTAATATTTGCACGAGAGAGAATTACAATTACATATATCACCATTCCCTGGGGTGCCTGACCTGAATTAATAATAGACTTCTTAAATTCCTACAAAGAAAACTCTACATCAGTGATACTATGACTGGCTTCCAACACATCAGGGTATTTATTTACTGAAAAACCTATCACTGCATTGTTTAACTTCTTCACTTAAATGGTCTTGATTTTGAATGACAGCAAATGACCCAGCCAGTAACACAACCTTCCCTGTTTCAGTCACAATCATTTTGCCCTCATTAATCAACACTGGAATAATACGATCATTTCAAATCCCCCCATTTCCTTAACCACATCGCAAACATCTCCAAATTTAATATCCATTCAAATATTATCTCAATATAATTCCAGTAAATCACGGCCTTCCTCATCACGGCCTGTGCCCTTCTATTATTAATAGTGTTACTCGGAGACTGATGCATCATCACATAAAAACTTACATTTCTCCCAATTTGCTTTACCAAACACATTCAAATATATCGGCTGCCTGTCCGCGATATACAGTAAATCCAAACTCAAGCTCGTCAAGACAGGAAGGCTGACTGACGTTCATATTAACTAATCACCGTCTGAGTTCTCATTTGACCGACAGGCACTGTAGCCACTGACAGAAAGAGTTAGTGGCGGGTCTGAGCTACGATAGGCTGGTGGAAATCAGCCCCATGTTCGGCCCCTCCTCTTCCGCTCCATCGCCATGGCGAAGTTCAGCGAGTCGCTGCTGTCGATGGTTGCCGGACTCGGCGTTCACAAGGACGGGCGCGGTTCCCCTTCGTCGCCTCAGTCAGTCCGTTCCGGCAAAGCTTGCGGTGGCTGAGGAAAAACGTCTTTGCAGGGAGTGTACGAGGAGGCGAGGGGTATGACTACAACTCCCAGAAGGCCCCGCTGATTACAGACATTTACATCACACGCTGCCCCGCAAGGCTAACAGTGTTGTGAGGGGCCCCACGCACCAGTGGCAGGTATTTCTGGCAATAATACAGAAGGTGCAGGGTCAGTTCATTCCAAAGAGGAAGAAAGATCCGAAGGGGAGTAAGGGCGACCGTGGCTGACAAGGGAAGTAAAGGACAGTATAAAAATAAAAGAGAAGAAGTATAACATAGCAAAAATGTGCGGGAAGCCGGAGGATTGGCAAACTTTAAAAGAGCAACAGAAGATAACTAAAAAGACAAAACGGGGAGAAAAGATGAGGTAAGCTAGCCAAGAATATAAAGGAGGATAGTAAAAGCTTCTTTAGGTATGTGAAGAGGAAAACATTGATAAAGACCAAAGTTGGGCCCTTGAAGACAGAAACGGGTGAATTTATTATGGGAACAAAGAAATGGCAGACGAGTTGAACAGGTATTTTGGATCTGACTTCACTGGGGAAGACACAATCTCCCAGATGTAATAATGGCCACAGGACCTAAAGTAACGGAGGAATTGAAGGAAATTCACATTGGGCGGAAAATGGTGTTGGATAGACTGATGGGACTAAAGGGCGATAAATCCCCAGGGTCTGATGGTCTGCTTCCCAGAGTACTTAAGGAGGTGGCTCTAGAAATCGTGGACGCATTGGTAATCATTTTCCAATGTCTTATAGATTCAGGATCAGTTCCTGTGGATTGGAGGGTAGCTAATGTTATTCCACTATTTAAGAAAGGAGGGAGAAAGAAAACAGGGAATTACAGACCAGTTAATCTGACATCAGTGGTGGGGAAGATGCTGGAGTCAATTATAAAAGATGAAATAGCAGCACATTTGGATAGCAGTAACAGGATCGCTCCGAATCAGCATGGATTTATGAAGGGGAAATCATGCTTGACTAATCTTCTGGAATTTTTTGAGGATGTAACTATGAAAATGGACAAGGGAGAGCCAGTGGATGTAGTGTACCTGGACTTTCAGAAAGCCTTTGATAAGGTCCCACATAGGAGATTAGTGGGCAAAATTAGAGCACATGGTATTGCTATGGGGGTAGGGTACTGACATGGATAGAAAATTGGTTGGCAGGCAGGAAACAAAGAGTAGGGATTAACTGGTCCTTTTCAGAATGGCAGGCAGTGACTGGTGGGGTACCGCAAAGCTCGGTGCTGGGACCGCAGCTATTTACAATATACATTAATGATTTAGATGAAGGGATTATAAGTAACATTAGCAAATTTTCAGATGACACATTGCTGAGTGGCAGTGTGAAATGTGAGGAGGATGTTATGAGAATGCCGTGTGACTTGGACTGGTTGGGTGAGTGGGCAGATGCTTGGCTGATGCAATTTAATGTGGATAAATTTGAGGTTATCCACTTTGGTGGCAAGAACAGGAAGGCAGATTATGCTCTGAATGTTGTCAAGTTCGGAAAAAGGAAAGTACAACAAGATCTGGGTGTTCTTGTACATCAGTCACTGAAAGCAAGCATGAAGGACAGCAGGCAGTGAAGAAAGCTAATGGCATGTTGGCCTTCATAACAAGGGGAATTGAGTATAGGAGCAAAGAGGTTCTTCTGCAGTTGTACAGGGCCCCGGTGAGACCACACCTGGACTATTGTGAGCAGTTTTGGTCTCCAAATTTGAGGAAGGACATGCTTGCTGCTGAGGGAGTGCAGCGTAGATTCACAAGGTTAATTCCCGGTATGGCAGGACTGTCATATGTTGAAAGATTGGAGCGACTGGGCTTGTATACACTAGAATTTAGAAGGATGAGAGGGGATCTGATTGAAACATATAAGATTATTAAGGGATTGGACACAGTAGAGGCAGGAAACATGTTCCCGATGTTGGGGGAGCACAGAACAGGGCCAAAGTTTAAGAATAAGGGGTAGGCCATTTAGAACGGGGTTGAGGAAAAACATTTTCACCCAGAGAGCTGTGGATCTGTGGAATGCTCTGCCCTGAAGGCAGTGGAGGCCAATTCTCTGGATGCTTTCAAGAAAGAGTTAGGTAGAGCTCTTAATGATAGCGGAGTCAATGGATATGGGGAGAAGGCAGGAATGGGGTACTGATTGTGGCTGATTAGCCATGATCACAGTGAATGGCAGTGCTGGCTCGAAGGGCCGAATGGCCTACTCCTGCACCTATTGTCTATTGCACCCCTCATACAAACTCTTCTTCCTCCCGCCACCTGGCAAAAGGTACCGAAGCATTCGGGCTCTCACGACTAGACTGTGCAACAGTTTCTTCCCCGAAGCCATCAGACTCCTCAATACTCAGAGTCTAGACTGACATCTACAACATTTATTATTATATTGTAATTTGTCCTCTGCTGCACCTATTGTCTTGTGTATTAATTATTGTACTGCCCTGCACTGTATTGTGCACTTTATGTAGTGCTGTGCAGGGCTGTAGTCTAGTGCAGTTTTTATGTTGTTTTACGTAGTCTAGTGTAGCCTTGTGCTGTCTCACACAGTCTAGTGTAGTTTTGTGTTGTTTCATGTAGCACCAGGGTCCTGGAGGAACGTGGTTTTGTTTCTACCGTGTATTGTACCAGCAGTTTATGGTCAAAATGACAATAAACTTGACTTGACGACTTGATGACACAAAAGTTGGGGGAGTTGTGGACAGTCTGCAGGGTTGTCAGAGATTACAGTGGGAAATAGGATGCAGAACTGGACTGAGAAGTGGCAGATGGAGTTCAACCCAGATACGTGTGAAGTGGTTCGTTTAAGGAGACATTTATTCCCCACCTGCAGTACTGTGTTCAACTCTGGTCACCTCACTACAAAAAGAATGTGGATATGAAAGAGGGAGTGAAATGACTAACACGACGGGGCATAGTTTTAAGGTGCTTGGAAGTCGGTACAAGGGGGATGTCAGGGGTAGGTTTTTCACACAGAGAGTGGATGGTGTGTGGAATGCACTGCCAGTGACAGTGGTAGACCCAGATACAACAGGATATTGTAAGAGACTCTTAGATAGGTACATGGAGCTTAGAAAAATAGAGGGCTATACGATAGGGAAATCCTAGACAGTTTCCAGAGTACTTTACATAGTTGGTACAACATTGTGGGCCGAAGGGCCTTTAATGTGCTGTAGATTTCTATGTTCTATGTCAAAGGCAGGCAGAGGGATTAGTTTAAATGGACACCAGGACAGCATGGAAAGGTTGGGCCGAAGGGCCTGTGTCAGTGCCGTAAGGGAGGGGCTCTGTCCCAAACATCGACTCCATTCCCCCCAATAGATGCTGCCTGACTTGCCAAAGTTCTTGAAAAGTTGCTTTCAGTTCTGCTTAGCATTCTGTACAAAGGGTGTTTTGTGCTGGAAGACTGCAGAGGAGATTCATCATGATTGAGGGGGGTTGTGTCCATAAGACCATGAAACATAGGAGCAGAATTAGGCCATTCAGCCCATCGAGTCTGCTGCCTTTCTGTCATGGCTGATCCCGGATCACACTCAATTCCATACATCTGACCTCTCGCCATATCCTTTGATGCCCTGACTGATCAGGAAACAATCAACTTCTGCCTTAAATATACCCACAGACTTGGCCTCTACTGCAGTCTGTGCAGAGCATTCCACAGATCCAATACTCCCTGGCTAATATGAAAAAAAAAAAAATCCGCTTAACCTCTGTTTGAAAAGGTGGCTCCTCATTTTGTAGATGTGCCCTCTAGATCTTGATATCCCCGCCATCGGACACATCCTCTCCACATCCACCTTATCTGATCCTTTCAGCATTCAGCAGGTTTCAATGAGACCTCCTCTGCATTCTTCAGAGTTCCAGGGTGTACATGCTCAAAGTTGCCAAATGCTCCTCATATGTTAACCCCTTCATTCCCAAAATCATCCTTCTGAACCTCCTTTGTACTCTCTCCAACGACAACACATCCTTTCTGAGATATGGGACACAACACTGTTGACAATACTCCTCGTGTGACCTGATTAGCGTTTCATAAAGGCTCAGCATTATCCCCTTGCAGTTATATTCATGGGACGAGATTGGACAGTATTGATCTGCAGAGGGAACTTGGAATCTGAGTTCATAACTCCCAGATAGTGGTTCCAGTGTTACGCAGCTATGTTGCCTTTGGAGAATTGCATTCTAATGTAGGAATAATGCGGAGGTTTTGGATGGTGATTAGAAGACGCTTAACAGGATGCTGCCTGGATAAAGCAAGACTGGACAATCTCGGGAAATCTCCGGCAGAGGCTCAGGGAGGTCTGACAGACGTTTACAGGAATGTACCAGGCACAGACGGAGTGGGCAACTGGTATTTTTTTTTCTAAGGAGGAAATGTCCAATGCCAGTGGGCATGCACTTCAGGAAAAAGGGGAAAAACTACCTCACTGGTCCTTTTGAACTATTTAAGTATTTTGTAATTTAATGCTACTTTGTCTCTGCACAGCTGCTGTTAAAAAAAAAGCAGTTACAAAAGACAATGATTTTAAAAACCTGACTCAGAATGTTGAAAGGAGATTTGCGTTTCAAGTTTTGTTTTTCATACCCATCGTGGTGAGTGTCTGGAGTGAATGTCAGGGGTGGTGGTGGAGGCAGATGTGATAGAGGCTATTAGATACCACCTGGATGTGAGGAGAATGGAGGGATGTGGACCTTGTGTAGGCAGAGGGATTGGTTTAGTAAGCCATGAAATGACCGGTTCAGTTTGTTCAGAACAACACAGTGAGCAGAAGGACCTGTTCAAGGACAAGTAGAGCAAGCAGATCAGGTAAACTGGATAAAGTGATCCCACTCAGAGAACAGACTGTGACGTTAGCGGAGATATATTAGCATCACAGTTCTCTCACCAAAGATAATTCACTGCTGGATAAAATTAAGTTTGTAATCTTAATAACTGTTGTGGTGAATTGTACTGCTCAGACATCTCATCCTACTGAGGAAATTAAAATTATTGTGAAAGCTGTAGAAAGGTATCTTGGTGTAACTGGTGTTTTGTGGGAAGCTTTAAATGATGCTTTGTTAGGTGGGGTATCTGTATCCGAGTCTACTTGTGAACATACATAATAGGATTAAAATATTGCAATGAAATGAGAGAACTCTGATTTATAATGGTCAAGAGTGTAAGAAGTTTATTTCTGATTTGTCAGACTCTTCCGATGTTATATCTGTTCAGGAAACCTGCACATTATAAGTTTTTATTCCTGTGCAGGATTATATTGTCGCTAGGCTTGACAGGTTAGTTAGTAGAAGGGTGGTGTTGCCAGTTGCATAAGGAAAGTGACAGGGTATATAGAGTTGTGAATGGGAATAAAGTGTATGAGGAACTAGTAGTAGAAATTCTTGATTCAACAGGTATGTATGTAATTTTCTTTTGGGAAAACATTAACTTTTTGAATCGTATTTGGAGGTTTAGCCATTGGCTTTCCTCATGGAAAACGGTTGTTGTAGTAGTGCCCCTTCTAAAACCTGGAGCTCCCCGTCTGACCTTCCTTGTTATAGGCCAATATCAATAACGTCTCCTTTATGTAAACTTGTGGAATGTATGGTAATCAAGCGTTTGAGTTATATTTTCGATAAAAGAGGTGATTTCATGTTTTATCACAGGGGAATTCGGAAGGGTAGGATAACACTGGAATCAGTTTTGGGTTTGGAAGATCATATTAGGAAAGCACAGTTAAATAAAGCTGTAATAGTAAGATATTTTGATATTGAAAAGGCAAGTGATATTTATTGAAGGAGGGGCTTTAAATTAATTTTTGGAAATGCAATTGAGGGGGTTATTGTACAATTCTATCTGATTGATTTTCTTTAGCCGTCTTGTAAAGGTATGGGTGGGCAAGTATGATATTGAATTCATTTTTATGTTTGGAAGATGATACTAGGAAATCACAGTTAAATATAGATGTTGTAACACCAGTATTTTTACTATTCAAAAAGGCAGATGGCATTTATGGAAGGAAAGGCTTTTTATGAAATTATGGAAATGAGGATGGAGGAGGCAAATATCTAACTTTTTCTGAGTTTTTTTTAATTGGACATCTTGCATCAAGTACGGGTGGGCAGGTTATAATCGGGTTGTTAAAAGTTAGAGATTGGGATCCCACAAGGCAGTTTTTATTACTTCATATTATAATTAATGATATTTTTTTCTGAGATCGGTTATGGGATGTGTAAATCGTTAGATGCAGATGATGGAGGTTTATGGATTAGAGGTAGAAATTTCAGCTTTACTGTGTATAGGACACATTCGCAATTTATGAGCTGGAACAGTCGGCAAATGGATGGGATTTAAGCTTTCAGTAGCTACAAGTTATGTGTTTTACAAACAGTATTAATGGATCTAGTCTTGATTTGAAATGGTATGGTCAAACTCCTTAACAGGTGTCAATGGTAAGATTTCCAGGCATATGGATGGATAATAAGCTGACATGGAAGCATCGGATCAGAAAATTGATAAATATAAAGAAACATTAAATATCCTCCGTTATCCCTGTGGGTATTCTGGGCTGTTAATGTTAGGCTTCGGTGGGACTCAAGTGCAGACCGATGAATTACTTTTTCGCCGGAATTTGTTAGGGAGAACAAAGGCGACAGTCTTTCAAAAACAGAAGGCAGGCACGAATCCGAAATGGCAGGCCGAGGTTTTACCCAGGAAAGGCAGTCAAGCGAGGGCAGACAATCAGGTCCAAGAACGGGCAAAATCCAAAACACAGAATCAGGAAAAATCGGTTGGCAGAAGCCGCAATGACAGGCTGGAACGACACAGGTCAGAACTGGGACGAACTGGCAGAGAATGCCAGTCAAGCCAGGGTTTAAATGGACAGGGTAATGAGTGAAAATTATAAACAGCTGGGTGCAAATGAGGCGGCAAGTGGGTAATTGGAGGAAGTCCAAAAAAGGAAAGGGGCTGGGCCAGAACCCACATGGCCAGGTGAAAGAAAACAGAAATTAAAGACTGTCGTGATCCAGAGCTACCAGCAGAGGCCCTTCGACCCAGTGTTCAGGCCGGATCCTTAACAGTACACCCACCCCCCCGCCACCCCACGGGCGTCTCCAGACGCCCTTCTTGCTGGTACGGGATGGCTCCTATGAAAGTCCTTAATGAGAGAGGGATCTAGCATATCTCGAGCGGGAACCAACACCTCTCTTCGGGACAATAGCGCTCCTAGTCAACGAGGTATTGCAGTCTACGACCTCTGCGTCGAACGTCCAGTAATTAGCTCACAGTGAAGGTCTCAGAGTCATCGATGAAACGGGGTGGGACAGAGGGGGCTGCAGACAAAGGGCTTAATCCTTGAAACATGGAATGTAGGGTGGATTCTGCGAGGGGTAGGGGGTAGTTTTAGACGTACTGCCGAAGGGCTGATCACCCTGGCGATGGGGAAAGGTCCAATGTAGCGTGGCGCCAGCTTGCGGGAGTCCGCCTTCAAGGGGATGTCATGAGAAGATAACCACACCTTCGGACCCTGGCGGTAACGGGGGGCCTCGATGCGGTGACGGTCTGCTTGCTGCTTCATTCCGGCTGTAGATTGAAGCAGCACCTTCGGGCTCGTCTCCAGGTCCGTGAACCCCTCTGGACAAATGCTTCGGCTGAGGGAACGCCCACTTCCTCCTCCTGAGACGCGAATAAGGGGGGTTGATAGCCAAGACAGCACTGGAATGGTGATAAACCCAATGAAGCAGAAGGCAAAGAATTGATGGCGTACTCGACCCAGGGAAGTTGCTATCTCCTAGAGGAAGATTCCTGAGACGTCACACAACGGAGCATCACCTCCATCTGCTGATTAGCCCGCTCGGTCTGGCCGTTACTCTGGATGAAACCATGATGAGAGGTTAACCTTGATCCCGAGTAGTTTGCAAAAGGCCCTCCAAAAGTGGGAGTTAAATTGCCAACCTCTATCAGATACCACTTCAACGAGGAGACGGTGAATACGGAAAACATTCTGAGTTACCAGGTTGGCAGTCTCCTTGGCAGAGGGCAGCTTGGGAAGGGGAATTAAGTGGACCGATTTGGAAAAATGATCCACTATGCTAAGAACGGTAGTGTTACTGTCGGACGGAGGGAGTCCGGTGACAAAGTCCAGTGCAATGTGTGACCAGGGCCTTCTAGGAACAGGCAGGGGTTGCAGGAGACAAGTTGGTGGCTGGCTGGAGGTCTTGTTCTGTGCTCAGACTGGGCAGGCAGAAATTAAGCTCTCAACATCCTTCCTCAGGGATGGCCACCAAAATCTTCGACTGATGAAAGCCCTCGTGCGTCTGATGCCAGGGTGATATGCCAGTCTGGAGGTGTGTCCCCAATGGAGAAACTGGGAGCGGACAGACTGGGGAACATACAATAGATTAACAGGACAGGCACTAGGAACAGACTCACGCTGTTGGGCAGACTGGAGCACAGATTCAATCTTCCACTGTGCTGCGGCGACCAGACATTGCTTGGGGAGAATGCTCGTAACCTCGGGCGGCTCGTCGGTTGTTGGAAACTGCCTGGAGAGCGCATCAGGCTTGCTGTTCTTAGAGCCAGGGCGGTAGGTCAGGGTGAATCTAAAACGGGCTAAAAACGGGGACCACCGAGCCTGGCCGGAGTTGAGGCGT
Organism: Mobula birostris; assembly: GCF_030028105.1. NCBI lineage: Eukaryota > Metazoa > Chordata > Chondrichthyes > Myliobatiformes > Myliobatidae > Mobula > Mobula birostris. The sequence continues at coordinate 59,505,298 of NC_092389.1, read as the reverse complement.
TTGGCTGAACGGAAATATTCCAGGTTCTTGTGATCTGTCCAGACTAGAAAAGGAGTCGTCGTTCCCTCAAGACAATGCCGCCATTTCTCAAGAGCAAGTTTAACAGCCAATAACTCTCGATTGCCGATGTCACAGTTGCGTTCTGTGGGGAAAAAAGGCGCTCGGGTGTATCTTGTCGTCCTCTGCTGAGCGCTGTGACAGTAGAGCCCCCACTCATACATCAGAGGCGTCAGGGTCTGCAATAAACTGCCTTGTAGGATCGGGCTGGAGGATAGGTGCCGTGGTGAAACGAGTCTTCAGATCAAAAAAGGCTTTCTCAGCCGCTGGATTCCAGACGAACTTCGACTTGGAGGGGGTTAGAGCAGTCAGCGGGGCGGCCAGGGTGCTGAAATATCGAATGGATCGGCGATAGAAGTTGGCAAACCCAAGAAAGCGTTGGACATCTCGCCGACAGGCGGGTTGTGGCCGCTCCTCTACCGCCTTGATCTTCTGAAGGTTCATCTGGATTCCTCCAGCGCTGACCGCATATCCCAGAAACGAAGCTGAACTCCGGTGAAATTCACACTTCTTCGCCTTCACCCGATGGACGTGCTGGATGTGTTCAGAGGGAGCAAGAAAATATCAGAATGTCGTCCAAGTACACAAATACAAATTGATTCAACATGTCTCTGAGGATGTCAGTCACCAGGGACTGGACACAACAGGACCATTAGAAAGTCCGAAAGGCATTACCAAATATTCGTAGTGCCCAGATGGCGTATTGAACGCAGTCTTCCACTCATCCCCCTCTCTTATGCGGACCAGATGGTAAACGTTGCGGAGGTCGAGCTTGGAGAAGATAGAAGCACCCTGGAGCAATTCAAATGCAGATGACATAAGAGGAAGGGGATAGCAGTTCTTAATGGTGACCTCATTGAGACCTCTATAGTCCACGCAAGGACGCAGGGACCCGTCCTTCTTGGCTACAAAGAAAAACCCTGCGCCTGCTGGGGAAGAAGTAGGACGTATAATTCCTGCAGCCAAGGCCTCCTGGATATACTCGTCCATCGCTTCCCTTTCAGGTGGAGACAGGGAATACAGACGGCCCCTAGGTGGCAAGGTTCCCGGAAGGAGATCTATAGTTCAGTCACAGGGGCGATGTGGGGGTAAGGCGGTGGCCCGAGTCTTGCTGAGTACCAGCTTTAGGTCCAGATACTTAGGGGGTACAGAGGACAGGTTGGGAAACTCTTCTGTAGGCAGAGGAACCGGACTTTGAGTAGCATGAGCAACACGCAGACAATGATTTAGGCAGAAAGGACCCCAGCTTAACACTGATTAACAGCTTAACATTGATTAGACCAATCAATGTATAGACTATGCTGAGCTAGCCATGGGTGGCCTAACACAACTTCAGTTTTGGGGGAATCTATCACATGGAAAGCAATGCTCTCCTGGTGATTGCCAGAAATGAGGAGACTCACCAGAGCTGTAGAGCGGGTAACCATGGCAAGTTTCACTCCGGTTAAGCCCCTGGCCTCCAGGGGTTGCTTCAGACGAGAGAGTGGCATCCCGAGATTGGCCGCAAAACTGGAACTGATAGTTTCCCTCAGCCCCGGAGTCGATAAAAACTGAAACGGTGCGTCTCCTCCCTTCAGCCAGTATAAAAGCAGGTAGCAGGGTTCGAGTGACGGGGAACCGGGGGAGGGAAGTACTGCTCGCCCGTAGTCCCTTCTTTACGAACGAGCGTTGGCTTTTTATGGAACAGGTAGATACATAGTGACCAGCCTGACCACAATACAGACAGGAGTTGGTACTGACTCTCCTCCTCCTTTCCGAAGGAGACAGACGGGTACGATCAATCTGCATGAGCTCCGTTGGGCTGGATGGGGGTGACTGAGGACTCGGGAAGGGGATCTGGGTGCTGGCTGAGAAGAGGTCAGACGCCCCCGGTGGTTCTTCTTGATCCCCGGACATCACGCTCCTGCTGACGCAGTTTTATGCGGCTGTCAACCTTAATGGCTAAATCGACCAGCTCTTGGAAGCCAGCAGGCAGGTCGCGGGTGGGTAGTTCATCCTTAATCTCTCCGTAAGCCCACCGAGGAACACGTCAGATTGGGCCGCCGAATTCCAGTTGGTAGTGGTGGCTAGTGTGCGGAACTGAATGGAGTAGTCCGGAACGGTTACCCTGACGAACTCGCAATATCTCCCTTGCTGCTGGGAACGGTCAAAGACTCTTCTCATCTCCTCACAAAAGTCCTTAAACGTGTGGCAAAAAGGGGCTTTTGTCACAATAGCGGGGGCTTTGGGAGCAAGGGTAGACCCAAATGCAAGGCACTTCTTGTGAGGTTACTTAGATTTAGTTTATTGTTTGATACCAGGAGAGCTGGGCAGGAGAAGGAGTAGCGAACTGGATAAGGACTCAGGGCTACGACTAGGCTGGTACCAAAGGTCTGGGCTTGGACTCAGAATCGGCTCGCAGAACTAAAGGAGACATGAAGAGGCTAGGGTAAGACTCCGAGCCCGAGACTAGGCAAGGACCCAGTATCTGGGTCTTACCTTGGGCTCGGACCCCAGAACCAGGCATGGACATGACATGGCCTAGGGAGAGGAGGAACATGGAAAACAGAGCCTCGGTCTCGGGAGAGCAGGTACATGGAACCTTGGACTCACACACAGAACAGAGAGCCGGGACCCCTCTTTGGGTACATGACATAGGGCCGGGACTCGCACACAGAACAGAGAGCCGGGACCCCTCTTTGGGTACATGACATAGGGCCGGGACTCGCACACAGAACAGAGCCAGGACCCCTCCTTGGTTACAGGACATAGGGCCGGGACTAATGACCCTCCGCGGGGCAACGGCAAGATGGCCTGACTTACCCCACGGAGGCGATGACAAGACAAGACCAGCTAAATTTAAAGGGACCCCGATCCAGACCATGACACCACAGAGCCGTACCCCACACCATGTCCCACACAGCCGTACCCCACTCTCTTGCTCTTCCTGACGGCAGCGTGATAACATAAGCAATACGGGATTGATCAGTGGGAAAGATAGTGGGCTGCAGCTCAAAAATCAGCGAGCATTGAGACAGGAAGGATCAGCAGGTGACTGGTTCACCGTTGTAAAGTTCAGGTGGAGGTAAACGGGGCTCTCGGGCTGGTTGGGTTGGAGTCTGTGGGGCTAATGGCGCAGCGAGAGAAGGCGGGTTAGAGCTCAGCGCTAGCTGAATCTGTTGTAGCTGGGGGGGCTACGTTGGTCAGAGTGGCGGTGAAGACTTCGATCGACTGGTTGATAGAGGCGAACTGCGTTTCATGTCTCCCTAACAACACGCCCTGTTGGGAGAGGGTCTCACGCACCTGGCTGGGGTCCGCTGAGTCCATAATGGCCAGTTTGTTCTGTCGGGTTTCGGTGGGACTCAAGTGCAGACGAATGAATGCTTTCTCTCCAGGATTTATTAGGGAGCACAAAGGCGACAGTCTTTCAAAAATAGAAGGCAGGCTCGAATCCGAAATGGCAGGCCGAGGTCTTACCCAGGAAAGGCAGTCAGGCGAGGGTAGACAATCAGGTCCACCAAAGGGCAAAATCCAAAACACAGAATCAGGCAAAATCGGTTGGCAGAAGTTGCAATGACAGGCTGGAACGACACAGGTCAGAACTGGGAAGAACTGGCAGAGGATGCTAGTCAAGGCAGGGTTTAAATGGACAGTGTAATGAGTGAAAATTAGAAACAGCTGGGTGCAAATGAGGAGACAAGCAGGTAATCGGAGGAAATCGAAAAAAGGAAAGGGGCTGGGCCAGAACCCACATGGCTGGGTGAAAGAAAACAGAAATTAAAGACTGTCGTGATCCAGAGCTACCAGCAGAGGCCCTTCGACCCAGTGTTCAGGCCGGATCCTTAACACCCCTTGCCCAATGATCCTAGCTTGAAACCCTGACCCCTGCACCAGCTTCTCAATGACTCATTCAATTATGCTATAATCCCATTCCTAGCTACACTAGCCCATGGCACCGGGAGTAATCCAGATATTACTACCTTGCAGGTCCTTCTCATCACCCTATTTCCTGCCTCTATATGCTCAGTCTGTGGAACCGCATCCCCTTTTTTGGTAATGACTTTGGTGCCAATATGCACCACGAGTTCTGGCCGTTCACTGTTTCCTTGGGAATGCTGCTCTGATACATCTGGACCCGAGCATCCGGGAGGCAACACACCATCGTGAAGTCTATTTCGCTGCTGCAGCATCTCCAGTTGGTACCACAAGCTATCAAGTTCCCTCGCACTAATGCACTGCATGACTTTACGTTTCCCTGCCACAGGGGGACCACCAGTGTTTCTTCGTCTCATTTTTAACTTTAAAAAAATTCATTGAATCAGGTACAAGCAAAAGTTACCAAAATTGTTGGTCGACTCGGGCTGACTGGCGAATAGTCGGTGACTGCATCGGTTTCCTTCCAGAGACCAAAGGCGAGCTGGATGGTGCATTCACTGGCCGCAAGATACTGTCCGTTGTGTACATCGGAGACAGGAGGAAAGCGGCGATATCAGACAGGGCAGTTACTGTGGATAGGGTCAGGGTCAGATCAATAACAGTTATGTCCTGCAGAGACAGGGCTCAAGTTCACGGTCAGAAGGCAAAGTTTGATCGAGGATGAGGAGCGGCCAGAGCCAGTGCCTGATTCCGGGAGCAACTCTCAGCAATCCCAGGACCAGTGGAGTTGTCAAATTGTGGCTGGGTGGGAATATTTTACTGGAAGCGTGATTATACTCACAAATTGCGGTACTGCCATTGAGTCCCGTCCTGGGTCTGGGGAGGAACTTTGAGTGGAACTGGAATTATACCTTATTTCTGACTGTTCCGGTTTCCTTTCAGTGACCAAAGGCAAGTTGGATGGTGTGTTCCTTGGACACACAATACAGTCCGATGTGTACATGGGTGACGGAAGGAAAGAGGCCTCTTTCCTAACTCTATACACTCAGTATGTGGGATCCCATCTCATTTTGTGACAATGACATTGGTGACAGTGTGCACCAGGACCTCTGGATTTTCACTCTTCCCCATGACAATATCCTACAGCTGTCCCTATACACCCTGGACGCTAACACCCGTGAGGCAACACACCCTCCTTGTGTCTAGTGCTGCCGCAGTATCTCCTGTCTGTCCCCACTAACTACTGAGTCACCTGTCACTACCACACTGCCTGACTTTTCCCTTCCCTGCCTCAGGGGAAACACCTGGGCTCCGTCGTCTCGTTTTGAACTGGTACAGGCAAAATGTCCAAAAAGTGTTAGTGGACTCAGACTGACTGTCTGAGAACCTCGCTTAAAAGCTGTCACGCTCTTGACATTGAAGATCACGGAGATCAGGCCCACAGGCCAAGTGTTGCCTGGTGTAAATGGAAGGTGACGGCACCGGTTTCCTTCCAGAGTCCAAAGGCGAACTGGATGCTGAGGGCGTTGGCTGTGAGATACTGTTGCTTGTGTACATGGGTGACATCTGTATATGGATACAGAAAAAGAGTAATACATTTTAACCATAGGGCATATAGAAATATGACAGCTATAGTCAAGTGGGAAATTCAGATTGTCAAGACAGGTTGAGAAGGATATTGCTGATAATGCTAAGATTGCTCCCAAGAGATTTTGTAATTACCTTAGTCATAAAAGACAGATTAAGTGGGAAGTTAAGTGTACTTGGAATAACAGTGGGGTATTAAATTATGCAGAGAAGGACATAGCGGATATTTTTAACTCTTATTTTGCTGAAGTTTTCACCTCAAAGATGTTAGCAATATGCCGGTAAGTGTAGAGAAAAATGAAGTTGATTAAAGTGACTCAGAGTTCTTAAAAAGTGAAAAGACTGGAAGTTAATATATCTCAGTGTCAGACAGCATATATCCAAGGGTACTCAAATTAGTCTATAATTGAAAACAGAAACACCCAACAAGAATTATTCAAAATTCTGTGAAGATTGGTAAAATCCTGTAGGACATGAAATTGGCTGACATTTTACCGGTTTGTAAGAAAGGTGACTGCAATGAGCCTTGTAACTATGGACCAGCAAGATTAACGTGTATTGTGTGTAAGCTAAGGGAAGCATTAATGAAGAGCGAGTTGTAAAATCGGCTGATAAGAGCAGGCATGCAGCTAGCGGGAGCACAGGACACCTGTCAGGCTGACTGCCGGCGACGACTGATGAGCTGCAGGGGGCGGCGCTCGGACCACTTCTTTTTAAGCTGCATATAAACAATTTAGATAATGAAATAGATGGATTTGTTGCCACGTTTGCAGATGATACGACGATTAGCGGAGGGTCAGGTAGTGTTCAGGAAAGAGTTAGGATGCATAAGGACTTAGATATATTAGCAGAATGGGCAGGGAAGTGGCAAATGAAATATAATGTTGGAAAATGCACGGTCATGCACTTTGGTAGTTGAACTAAATGTGCGAACTGTTGTCTAAGCGGGGAGAAAATCTAAAAATCAGTGATGCAAAAGGACTTGGGAATCGTTGAGCAGAACACCCTAGAGGTGAACTTGCAGGTTGGGTCGGTGGTGAGGAAGGCAAGTGCAATGTTAGCATTCATTTCAGGAGGTCTAGAATACAAGAGCAGGGACGCGATGCTGAGGCTTTATGAGGCACTGGCGGAGCCTCGCCTTGCTTATTGTGCACAGCTTTCGGCTCCTTATTTTAGAAGAGTTGTGCTGGCATTGGAGAGGGTCCAGAGGAGGTTCACAAGGATGACACCAGGAATGAAAAAGGTTGTCATGCATTGTATGTTTGCTGGTTCTGCGTCTGTACTGACTGGACTTTAGAAGGATGAGGGGGGTCACAGTGAAACCTTTCGAATATTGTAAGGCCTAGACAGAGTATATGTGGGAAGGATGTTTCCATGGTGGGAGAGTCTCGGACAAGAGGGCTAGACCATTCAAAGCAGAGATGCGGATAAATTTCTTTAGCCAGAGGGTGGTGAGTATGTGGAATTCATTGCCACGTACAGCTGTGGATGCCAGGTCGTTGGGTGTATTTAAGGCAGAGATTGACAGTTCTTGATTGGACATGGCATCAAAGGTTATAGGGAGAAGGCCGGGAAATGGGGTTGAGGAGGAGAAAAAAAGGTTCAGCCATGATTAAATGTCATTCTGGACCAAATGGCCTACTCCTGCAATGTCTTATAGTTTTATGGTCTGATGTTAGCAGAAAGTCAGCATGGGTTCAGAAAGGGTAAATTATGTTTTACTAATATGTTGCAGGTTTATGAAGAGGCAACTAAAACTTATGAAGAGGCAGCTAAAGAGGTAAAGAGGTTACATTGTACTTGGACTTTCAGAAGGCTTTTGGCAAGGTGTCCCACAAGAGAGATTAATAATCAAATTACAAAATGTAGAGATTCAGGGCATGGGATGTGAATGTGTGGAGAATTGGCTCAAATAGAGGAAACAATGAGTTCTGGTGAGAGGATTATTTTCACAGCTGGGAAATTTTAAATGTGGGGTTCCACAAGAATACGTTTCACGACCGCTTCAGTTTTTTTTAGATTTATATTAATGATTTGGATAAGCACAGAACCAATTAGACTAGTTAAGTTTGCAGATGTCTTAAGATGAGAGAGACGGGCTGATAAAATTCAGGCAGCAGAATCAACACAGGTCGATCTAAGCAAAATTCTGATGTGGGCGGATGAATGGCAGATGAAATTCAATGCAAGTAAATGTAAAATATTACGTACAGGAAGTAGAAATATTAGATATAACTATACATTTGGGGTCCTGAGTAAGTCAATGCATTTCTGGAAGACATCACGATCACTATCTAGGCAATGCACTGAAGCAATTAGGAATGCTAATAAAATGTTGGGCTATGCCATGTGCTCAGAGGAGTTCACATCTTGAGGTGTTTCAAGAGACGTTCTCCTTAAGCTGTATCATGCAGTTGTGAGGCCACGCCTTGAGTACTATGTCAATTTTCATCTCGATATTTTGTGAGGGCTGTGAAGTCACTGGAAAAACTTCACAGAATGGCGACTACACTTATTGCAGGACTGCAGACTATGAGCTGTGTAGTAAGGTTGAGAGAACTAAATCTATTTGGCCTAAGTTGACATAGAATGAGAGCAGCCGCGGTAGATGTGTTCAGAATCATGAAGGATAGAGGTAAGGTGGATGCCCGCTGCTGCTTCAAAATTAATCCATCAGCAAGAAAACGGGGCCACACATGTAGACTGGTTAAAGGGAGATTTCAGACTAACATCAGGAACCAATTCTTTACAGAGTGATTTGATAAGTACAGAATGAACCACACACACTGTACCAGAGACTGACCGGTACAGAATGAACCCCACACTCTCACACTGTGTCAGAAACTGACAGGTACAGAATGAACCCCACACTCTCACACTGTATCAGAAACTGACAGGTACAGAATGAACCCCACACTCTCACACTGTACCAGAGACTGACAGGTACAGAATGAACCCCACACTCTCACACTGTATCAGAAACTGACAGGTACAGAATGAACCCCACACTCTCACACTGTATCAGAGACTGACCGGTACAGAATGAACCCCACACTCTCACACTGTGTCAGAGACTGACAGGTACAGAGTGAACCCCACACTCTCACACTGTATCAGAAACTGACAGGTACAGAGTGAACCCCACACTCTCACACTGTATCAGAAACTGACAGGTACAGAATGAACCCCACACTCTCACACTGTACCAGAGACTGACCGGTACAGAGTGAACCCCACACTCTCACACTGTATCAGAAACTGACAGGTACAGAATGAACCCCACACTCTCACACTGTACCAGAGACTGACAGGTACAGAATGAACCCCACACTCTCACACTGTATCAGAAACTGACAGGTACAGAATGAACCCCACACTCTCACACTGTACCAGAGACTGACCGGTACAGAGTGAACCCCACACTCTCACACTGTGTCAGAAACTGACAGGTACAGAATGAACCCCACACTCTCACACTGTATCAGAAACTGACTGACCGGTACAGAATGAACCCCACACCCTCACACTGTACCAGAGACTATCAGATACCTGAGGGACATCACAATCCTGCAATCTAAGCACCTGTCCCTCGCTGACATTCTCTCTCTCATCTGACGTTTTATCTCATGCTTATCTTTCTGTCGTTTACTTCCAGCCATACTGCATCTATTTATCTCCCAGAATGAGTACTGTTTTTATTATTTAACAGAGCTTCTCATTATTTTGCCCACTGAAATATTTCTTCTCAATTTCTTTTGACATTTGACAGATTTGAGATGCACATTAAAGAATATTAGATCAACAACATCACACACAAAATGCTGGAGGAACTTGGATTTCCGGCATCTGTATATTTTCTCTTGTCTGTACATCAGCAACGTGGTCATTTGACCGTTTCCATCCTGATATCGGTTTCTTTGTTCACCTTTGTCCGAATTTGTATTTGAGTGTTTTGGATTATATTGCATTTATCAGGTAGGGATCGGTCAGTGTCGCTGGTCTCTCTTCAGAGATGAATAATTAGCCAACAAAAGAATGAAATCTTTAAATGCATCTGCTCCGTGACAAAGCTCAGTCTTTGAAATTAAATCTACCGGTTTGTTTCCACCAGAGGGACTGCTGAGGTAATGCCAAAGAGATTTGATGTATTTGTTTCCAATCGCTACAACATTTACATTCAAGCAACTGTAACTAAACAAGTTAGTGAGGTGTAGAACCGTATCTCTGGAGACAGATCCTCTGTATAAATCAGGGGCTGCTTTGCAAAGCATCAGCTGCCTGCTGGAACTGTGAATACAGGAGCAACAGAAATCACAGACTCTCACTGAAATGGTGTATCCTGTCATCTGGCGGATAGAAGACGTTTACTATCCTTTTATTTCTGCCTTTGGAATTCCCGGTAAGCCGCGGTGTCAACTGCCGTGGGCGGATGTTGAGTTTTAATTCCAGTGATGTGATTGATTCTGCCGCTGGTTTAAACTCTCACATTCCAGTGCCGGTATTCCGCATTTCAGGAGTGGAATGGAAACACCGGGACATAAAAGATGCTGGGATTTGGATGCAGGAAGTCAACGAATCGGCCAATTTCTGTTGGCATGAGCGGGTCAGGCAGCGGTTTGTGATCAACAAAGTGATGTTGGTGTCTCTGCTTTTGGTCTTGTCGGAGCTGCACAGCTTTTGCAAATATTGTGTTTATAAGGGTGATGACATCAATTTATTGTCGGAATGTTTATTTGAGCGGTTTTCAGAGTTCGATGCAACAATAAAGCATTGGCTGGCAGTAACACTTTAGCAAATGTGAGGAGTTCCGTGTCGTAAGACGAAACCGTTGTGGATTTTTAATAAATGTTTACGATATGACTGGATGAAAAGCAGAAAGAAATCGTTGCTAAGCCAATTAATAAGATATGGTGCTTCATAGTTATCAATACTGTGAAATGTTTTATAATATATCTACATCTGACACTGTTACAGACATTTGACTGCGGCACCGAGTTCGCTGCTGGACGTTGAATTCCTCTCCCCTGCTTCCCTGTGACGGATTCAGTTGGAGGCGTCATGTCTGTCTGTGAGGTTGTGTCAGGCTGCGTTGTATCTGTTCGAATCAGTCAATGTTCTGTTGTAAAGTCAGTGAGGTGGCAAATGCTGGAACAGGAAACAAACTCTGGGAATGCTGGAAACACTGAGCCCCAAGCAGCTTTTATGGGAAGAGAAACCAGTTAACACTCGTGTCAAGGGTCTCTCTCAGAACAGTCCTGAGGAGAGATACTTTAACTGTTTTTTCCACATACTCTGTTTCGCCTGGGTGAGTGTTTCCAGCATTTCCTGGTTTTGTTCCGTCTTTCGGCTGTTCTGCTTCTGACAGGGATCGCCAAGGAAGTTGATGATTCTCCAATGGAAGAATCCCGCCATCAGCGCCCCGATTTACTCATTTCGTACAGACGAGACGCGGAAGGCAGTATTGAATCTGAGGAGGTAGTTACCCAGTTTTAGCTTTCCGCTGCCACTTCACATTCTGCCATCAGCAAAGAATCCATTTTCAGATCATATTGACTTTATTTTACTGTGTAAGCTCCTTCTGTCTCCGCCAGCTCTGCGCCCTCTCTCGACCCTCCCACCGCTAAATGCAGCAATGAAGTGGAAATATTACAGGATCCCCTCAAACTGCCGCATTGGCTTCTGCTTAGCATTTTCTGAACCTGCTGTTCCCTGTCTCTCTTCCAGCGAACTTGGTGGCAATTGTGATCCTGTCCCGGGGAAAGTGCGGTCTCTCCAAATGTGTCAGTCGCTACCTGGTGGGAATGGCAGCGGCCGATCTCCTGGTCGTTATCTCCGATCCGCTGATGAAGTGGACTGCTCTGATTTATTTTCCCCGATCATTCCTGCTCATTACTCCTGTGTGCAGACTCGATGGATGGTTGATTTCTGCGAGCACTGCGACCTCAGTCTGGCTGACTGTCGCTTTCACCGTCGATCGATTTGTGGCGATTTGCTGTGAGAAGCTGAAAACAAGATATTGCACCGAGAGAACGGCGGCTGTGGTTATCGGGACAGTGAGTGTACTGGCCTGTTTGGAGGGAATCCCCTGGAGCTTTGCATTCCGGCCCAGAGAAATGATTGATGGTGTTCCCTGGGGTTGTGTTGGTACACAGAGCTACACAAATTCTCCCTCATGGGCGGCATTCGACATGTTTGACCTCATTTTAACGCCTTGCGCCCCATTCTTTCTGATTTTACTGTTCAATATTCTGACTGTCAGGCGGATTCTAGCGGCCAGTCGAGCCCGCAGGGGGCTCCGGGGACAAAAGAGTGGAGAGAATGACAAGGACCGGGAGATGGAGAACCGACGCAAATCCATCGTTTTGCTCTTCAGCATAACCGGTAGTTTCATATTGTTCTGGGCAACGTACGTGGTATTTTGCATCTATCAACGGATTTCAATGAGTTTTGATTATTCTCTCACCGTTCCCCGTTACAACACACAACACACATCGGAAATGCTGCAGGTTCTCAGTCCCTGCACCAACACGTGTATTTACGCCATGACTGAGAGCAAATTCCGAGACGAACTAAAGAATGCGGTGAAATATCCAGTGAATCAGCTTTTGAAACTGTTTCTGAAATAAATGCTGTAAAGTTTTACAATTTAGCTGCCTTCAAGCCCCCTATTCTAGCTTCCCACTTGTGAGTAAATGGAAACAACGTGATGAACAGAGTTACAAAACAAACATGCGGATGCCCGAAATACAAAACAACACACACAAAATCAGATCCTGATGAAGGGTCTCGGCTAGAAACGTCGACTGTTTACTGTTTCCCTCACACAAAATGCTGGAGGAAGTCAGCAGATCTGGCAGAATCTATGGAGAAGAGTAAATTATCGACGTTTCAGGCCGAAACCCTTCATCAGAGGCCCGTCAACTGTTCACTCTTTCCATTTTGCGTGTGTTGCCTTAGAGTTACAAAACTGCTGTTTACAGCTGATCCCACGGCAGTACTGTCCGCACCACCCCAGAGAAATTCCCTTTGTACCTCGCGTCCCGCCCTGTTAAATTGAAGCTTGAGGCGAAACTGTTTCCCCCGCTTCCCGGTCCTGACAAAACTGCCTGATCTTGGAGTATATTTTTGTCTCTATCAACCTCTCCTGCTCACGACAAAACCCGTCCTTTCCTTCACCCTCTTTTTCCCCTCCGGCTTTATCTGTAGGTTCTTTTTCTGAATGCTACCTTGAACTATTTCCTGTAAGAGAATTTTAACTCTTTTTTTTTAAATTGAAGACAAAGCACCGTTACGTTCACTTGTCTCTCTGTGAGATCGAGAGAGGGAGAAAGTGATGGCGAGCGGGAGACAGCGGGAGGGCTGAGGGCGCGAACGAGAGAGCGAATGAGATATCGCGAGAAAGAGGGCGCGAGGGTGAGCGCGAGAGAGAGGGCGTGTGGGAGAGACAGTGAAAGACAGAATAAGAGAGAGAGAGATAGTGAAGCTATTGAGACGTTATGAGTGAGACAGGGAGATAGAGAGAGATAGAGAGAGAGAGAGAGAGAGACTGAGATAGAGAGAGAGAGAGAGAGAGACTGAGATAGAGAGATAGAGAGGGAGATAGATAGAGATAAAGAGAGAGAGAGAAAGAGAGAGAGGGATAGTGATAGAGATAGAGAGATGGAGAGAGATAGATAGAGAGGGAGATAGAGAGAGATAGAGATAGAGAGAGAGAAAGAGAGAGAGAGTGAGACTGAGACAGGGAGATATATAGAGACAGAGACAGAGATAGAGATAGAGGTAGAGAGACACATAGTAGAGAGACAGAAGAGGCTGCATAATATTGTCGGATCTGTCTTTCCCTGGGATTGGCTTGCTTAGTGCATGATAAGTATTATTTTGAATTATGGACTGTTACACCTGTAGAAATTTGTTTTTCCTTCTGTATTAAAATCGTACGAGTTCCAACAAAGTGTTATGTTTCAACACGTGTGCAGGCTCCTTTGTTTGCGAATGGGTAAGTCATTACCCTTAACTGAAGCAAAAAAAAAGCATACAGTGAATGATTTTTCAAACAATTTTCATTACAAAGAGGCTATTTGAAGGGACATGAATAGACAGAGGTGGAATGCTATGAATCACATGCAGAATTTTGAAGTTGGTTAACTCTTCTTCGATTTGTGCCAGTCACTGTTTAATTCAATTTAAAATTGTACATTGTTACTATTTGACAAAGAGAGACTGTCTAAAATGTTTCTTAATGTTGATAATCAGTGTGATAGATGTAAAACCGAGACAGCAATATTGACACATATGTTTTGGTCGTATTCTGTATTGAAACAGCTTGGGAAATCTTAGTGAATTTATACCACACCTAGTGTATAGTAGAGAGTCAACTCAGGCCGGCTGGACCCTGCCAGTGATTCAGCTCCACAACAGTCCTTTTAAATCCTCCCCTGTTGTTCATCTCTCACTCTCCCTGTGGTGATGGTTTCCAAACAGTCACCGCTCTGTGAGTGAAGAGGTTTCCCTTGAATGTTCTGCAGACCGAAGAAGTCAAGTGGACTGCAGTTCTGTCTGAGATGTTCTTCGCCCCTCAAATCTCTGGGCTGAGGAAGAATGACATTGGGAGTTAACATCCTCGTTCAGGGCTCATTCCCACATTATGGGTCATTTTCCCTGCTTCTAAAGGCTTGTTAGAAAACACGTCCTCTAAAGATTGAAAGCAGAATGGGAAACCATTAGCTGGATGCTCAATGGAGCAGGGTCAGAAATCAGAGGTGGGTCTGCACAGGGCAGAGTTTGGGGCTCTGGACGATGTTCTGTGATTTTTCTTTCATGTGTGTTATTTCTGTTCCTCCTTCTGTCCAAGTTAGTCTTAATCTCAGTGGGATTGAGTGTAAATAGTCTTTTCTAAAGTAGTCATTTCAGTTCTTATTTATCTTTGTAAACCTTACTGATTGAAATGTGACCAAGATACTTTCATTAAAAAAGTCAATGTCGGTATTGGTGGAAGTGTTTATTGCTTTTGTTGTATTTGGTAACTATTGAGCTCTGTTTGGCAGGTTTTTTTGAGCCTTGAACTAAATTTTGTGAAAAGTTTTCCTTATTTCGCACTACTTCCTATTTTCTATGCCTGTTGATATTCCAGATACGTGAGTATCAAGTCCCAATGAAGGGTCTTGGCCCGTAATGTTGATTCCCATTCATAGATGCTGCCTGACATGCTGAGCTCCTCCAGCACTTTGTGTGTAGTTCTCTAGATTTCTAGCATCTGCAGGTCCACTTGTCTCCTAAATGCTTATATGTTTCTTGAAAGAACAAGCTAGCAGTGGGGTTGTGTGGCTCTGTTGGTAAAATATTAAATAAAATCATTAAAAACAGGAGGCATGGGGTTGGAAGGTGTAGAATCTGTGGATTGAATTACGGAACAGAAAATGTAAAAACGAATCTGTGACAGGAAATGTATATTGACGTCCAAACATAGAACATAGAACACTAAAGCACATTACAGGCGCTTTGGCCCAGAATGTTGTGCCGACCCTCAAACCCTGCCTCCCATAAACCACCCCCCCCCCACCTTAAATTCCTCCATATACCTGTCTAGTAGTCTCTTAAACTTCACCAGTGTATCTGCCTCCACCACTGACTCAGGCAGTGCATTCCATGCACCAACCACTCTCTGAGTAAAAAACCTTCCTCTAATATCCCCCTTGAACTTCCCACCCCATACCTTAAAGCCATGTCCTCTTGCATTAAGCAGTAGTGCCCTGGGGAAGAGGCGCTGGCTATCCACTCTATCTATTCCTCTTATTATCTTGTACACCTCTATCATGTCTCCTCTCATCCTCCTTCTCTCCAAAGAGTAAAGCCCTAGCTCCCTTAATCTCTGATTGTAATGCATACTCTCTAAACCAGGCAGCATTCTGGTAAATCTCCTCTGTACCCCTTTCCAATGCTACCACAACCTTCCTATAGAGAGGTGACCAGAACTGGACACACTACTCCAAGTGTGGCCTAACCAGAGTTTTATAGAGCTGCATCATTACATCACGACTCTTAAACTCTATCCCTCGACTTATGAAAGCTAACACCCCATAAGCTTTCTTAACTACCCTATCCACCTGTGAGGCAACTTTCAGGGATCTGTGGACATGTACCTCCAGGTCTCTCTGTTCCTCCACACTACCAAGTATCCTGCCATTTACTTTGTACTCTGCCTTGGAGTTTGTCCTTCCAAAGTGTACCACCTCACACTTCTCCGGGTTGAACTCCATCTGCCACTTCTCAGCCCACTCCTGCATCCTATCAATGTCTCTCTACAACCTTTGACAATCCTCTACACCAACCTTTGTGTCATATGCAGACTTGCCAAACCACCCTTCTACCCCCACATCCAGGTCGTTAATAAAAGTCACGAAAAGTAGAGGTCCCAGAACAGATCCTTGTGGGACACCACTAGTCACAATCCTCCATTCTGAATGTACTCCCTCCACCACGACACTTTGCCTTATGTAGGCAAGCCAATTCTGAATCCACTTGGCCAAACTTCCCTGGATCCCATGCCTTCTGACTTTCTGAATAAGCCTACGATGTGGAACCTTGTCAAATGCCTTACTAAAATCCATATAGATCACATCCACTGCACTATCCTCTTCTATATGCCTGGTCACCTCCTGATAGAACTCTATCAGGCTTGTTAGACACAATCTGCCCTTCACAAAGCCATGCCGACTGTCCCTGATCAGACCATGATTCTCTAAATGCACATAAATCCTATCTCTAAGAATCTTTTCCAACAGCTTTCCCACCGCAGACGTAAGGCTCACTGATCTATAATTACCCGGACTATCCCTACTACCTTTTTTGAACAAGGGAACAGCATTCACCTCCTTCCAATCCTCCGGTACCATTCCCGTGGACAACGAGGACATAAAGATCCTAGCCAGAGGCTCAGCAATCTCTCCCCTCGCCTGGTGGAGCAGCCTGGGGAATATTCCATCGGGTGCCGGGGACTTATACGTCCTAATGTATTTTAACAACTGCAACACCTCCCCTCCTTTAATATCAACATGCTCCAGAACATCAACCTCACTCATATTGTCCTCACCATTATCAAGTTCCCTCTCATTGGTAAATACCAAAGAGAAGTATTCATTGAGGACCTCACTCACTTCCACAGCCTCCAGGCTGTGTACTACCAAATGGTAGTAAGCATGTGGTCCACAAAGTACAATGGGAGACAGAAAATGCGGGCCAAAAGGGCAATGTTACAATAGTCATGGGGGGTTGTCATCCAAGTGAACAGGAGAATTAGTGTGTTGTTGTTCTCAAGAAGAGGAATTCCTAGAATGCCTGCAATATGCTTTTTTAGAGCAGCTTGTGGTTAAGCCCACTTGGGGATCAGCTATTCTGGATTGGGTGTTGTAATGAACCGGAATTAATCAGGTCACTTAAATTCAAAGAATCCTTAGGAGCAAGTGATCTTAATGTGATCAAATTCACCCTGACATTAGAGAAGGAGAAGCTAAAGTCAGATATGGAATAAAGGAAATTAGAGAGGCATGGTAGAAAAATTGGTCAAAATTGATTTCAAAAGAACATGGGCAGGGATGTAAACAGAGCAGTAATGGCTGGAAGTTCTGGAAGCAATTCGGAAGGCACAGGATATACACATCACTAAGAGGATGTAGTATTCTAAAGGTAAGGTGACAAAACCATGACTGATAAGAGAAACAAAAGACAACATAAAAACCAAAGAGGGCACAGAGCAAAAACTACTAGGAAGTTAGTGGGTTGGGAAGCTTTTAGAAACCAACAGAATGCAACTAAAATAACTAAGAAGGAAAAGGTGGAATTCATAGGTGAGCTAGCCAGTAATATTAAGAGGATACCAAATTTTTCTTCAGGTACATATAGTGTAAAAGAGAGGCTGAAGTGGGAAATGATGCTGGAGAGGTAGTAATGGGGTGGGGGTGCAAGGTGATGGCAGATAAACTGAATAAGTATTGTACATCACTCTTATCTGGCTTAGACGATAGACAATAGGTGCAGGAGAAGCTCGCAAGAAGGACAGCCGGAGGCCTTTTCTCCCAGTGCAGAAATGGCTAATATGAGAGGGCATCATTTTAAGGTGACTGGAGAGAAGTACAGGGGGACATCATATGTAAGAATTTTTGTTAAGCAGAGTGGTGCGTGGAACACACTGCCGGGGTAGTGGTAGAGGCAGATACATTGGGGACATTAAAGGAATTTTTAGATAGGCACATGGATTTTAGAAAAGTAGAGGCCAATCTAGGAGGAGTGCTTGGGCCGAACGACCTGTACTGTGCTGTAGTGTTCCATTAGGCTGTTTTTAGTTACTGACTTTCCAGAATCCACACTTCATTATCAATGCCAGATTTTACTGCACATCCATCATTGCCCCAAAGAAAGTGACAGTGATGAGTCCTGAACAACCGCACTTCTGGTTAAGGATCTCCGCACTCCTGATGGGGACGGCGTTCCAGGACTCAGACCCAGCCTCCACAATGACAGAATGGCCATATCTTTTCAATTAAAATAAAGTGCTGGCAATACCTGGCACTTCAGTCAGCCTTCTGCAGAGAAACAGAGCAAATGTGTCAGGTTAATGGCTCTTCCTTAGAACTGATGAAAGATCACTGCCATGATTAAGAATCACATCACATCTGAATCATTAACTGCTTCTTTCTCTACAGAATGCTGCATTACCACAGAATCCCTTTCAGTATTTTATGCTTCTTTTTTCCCCAGATTTCCACCATTTTTTCTCCTTAGAGATGTAGTAAGTGGTACAAACCACAGGTTGGAGAATGTTGTTAAACGCTGGATGGAACTGCACAAATTTAGCCAAATACGGAATATTCATAATTATTTCCAGTATTTGGCTTAAGGCATACGGCAGAAAGGCCGTGGGATGTCTGAAAGAAGTTCGTAGTCACTGGAGTGAACCCACATTCTCCCCTGATTATCGCCGATTTCTTAATGGAACCAGTTCTAGTCAATAAGCTTTCGTTACCAATGAAGTCCAGCCAGATGGTTAGATTAATTTATGTGGAAATAATCCACTGCCACATGCCAGCATTGTCCGAGGTGCAACCCTACCCCGTCCCTTTCGTCCAACTCTCCGGCATCCCTCTCCCCCCACCAACTCAACCAGGCATCGTCCCTCACTCCCCCATTCACAACCCTCCCCTTCTTCTCACTCCCGCGCCATCGCTTCCATCCGACGTTCCGATCCACACTGCTCCCGTTTCCGGAGGTCCCCCTCCCCAGTCACCTGCCCCGGCACAAACTTCGCTTCTCCGGCGACAATGATCCAGATCGCGTTACGTTCCCCCCACTCCGACACCTACCTGTACGTGATTACGCTGCACTGACGGAAGACGCCAGAGCCGGTGGGGAGGGGGCGGGCGGAACAGCCCGACAGGAATTCTCAGCGGAGAGGAGGAGGATTCACACAAACAAGCTCCGCCTCTCTCATTGGGTTGGTGCAATATCAGCTATTTTACATTATCAGCCAGATTCCAAAAGAGGTTTCTCTACAGGGGAGAAAAAGACAACATATGCCAAAGACTGAGAGGATTTGCACCAAATCTGCTTCAAAAGTTGAAGAGAAGTAGGATAAGCAGGCGTTGTGTAGACAGTCGGTCTAACTTAATGGAGTGAAGACTAGCAGGATCCGAATGAGTCCAGAGTTTGTAGGCATTGTTTCTCCGCCGTTTGGCTGAAATTGAGCGCAGTGTCTTTGGGAACTCGCGGCGAACGGAAGGCGCAGAAGAGATTTCGCGTTGTCGCAGTGGCGGTTTGGGATTGAGCCAATTCCGGTAACGACCGCGATGTGGAGGATGGCCGCAGAGACCAGCGCATCGGCTCCTGAGCCGGAAATCCCGAACACTATCAGGATGATAGTGCGAGACCGGAACGGGGGCACCTGCTACACCAGGGAGACCTTCATCCGGAAGGTCCTGATGGACTGCTGTGGATTTACGCCCGGGGACCTTTACTGCCTACAGGACTTCCCCGGCTTCTTCGATGTCACCTTCCGGCACGCCGCAGGATGGCAGAGGCTGCTCCAGCAATTTCGAGAGAAGGGCAGCGAGGAGCCGCTTTCGCTGCTGAAAGCACAGCCCCTCTTTGATGTCGCCGCCACCCAGCAGGAAAAATAAAAATAAATAAACGAATTAATTAAAATAAATAATAAAAAAATAAAAATATTCGTTCTTATCAATGCAAACACGAGCGAATCTGCAAATTCCAGCAACACACACACAAAAACGCTGGTGAACGCAGCAGGCCAGGCAGCATCTCTAGGAAGCTGAAGAAGTAGATGACGGGGTAAGGAGATCTCACAGAATCAGGAGACCACTCGATAGGCTGGCCTATGTAGCACCGGGGGAAGAGACTGTGGCACCTGTCGCCTTGGTGAGCTGTGTCACTGCCGTTTACACCTGGATTGGACTTCGTGCTTTGTATGAAGGGGTGGAAAATTATCACAATGAGGACATGACTAATCTTGGTGCGGGGGTGGGGGGGAGGAGAGTGAAATGGTCTTTCTGCAGGAGCAGTGTCTGGGTGATGGTGAGAGATAACGGGTGTTTTGGAAAGTGAGCCGTCCGATGACGGGAGTGTGTTTCGTGCCGTGTTCCTGACAACAGAGTGACATCTTCATTTGGCGGGAGATGAAGAGAGAAGACGCTGGACCGGAGTCATGATCCGACAAAGCCGGGGAGATCGAAGGAGGATCAGCGAAGGGGAAACCGTGATCTCCAACTTGTGCACATTAGACTGTTTCATTAATATGGGCCCCTTTTGTTTTTTTCTTGCTTTTTTCCTTACTTACCCTTCAGTCAAATTCAGATTTAATTTATAAAGCTAATTCCTTTAATTGTGTATGGTGTCCAGTCTGTTATTTCGTGGAATTGATTTGTATCAGGGAAACAAATCACGCAGCATCCACCCAAACAGGGGGTCTCGGGTGAGCTCACACCTCAGTCTCACACGTTTGGCGGGGCCAGAGATGGTCTTCCCCAGACTTAGGTAGCCGAACAGAACCTGGGTGTTTCACCGTCATCTCCCTGTTGCAGCGAGCTCACTCCCACCGGGATGATGGTGGTGGCATTCTGAGAGTCACATCTTTTAAAATGTCTCTGGTGCCTTTAATGTCATGGTTCCGTTTGGCTGTTCCGCTTCAACACTCCTTTCTCCCTGATTATGCCCTAATTTCAGCCATTAGATTTTCAATTGCTGCTAGTTTGCTTAATTAGGGTACCTCTGGTTTGCATCAGAGACTGTGAAATCAGTACGATGGTGTCACTATCACAGGCTGCCAGTTTGTTGGTCCATTCTCGTATAATACTTCGTTCTCTTGTGCGATTAGAACCGTTTGTTCTAAGTTCAGCTCTAGTTTTCAGATAGTCCCTGTAGATCCCGTTTCCTTGTCAAGATTCCTCCGGTTTGCTGTTCTACGTTCACGTCTCCGCCAGCATCCCCAACTCAGTCGACGTGCCGGTGTCCCGCACTTGGGTTCTCCTCAGTCGCCCCGGGCAACATTTGATTCAATCCAGCCACGTCATCTGCGCAAGGAGCTGCAAAGAATGGGTGTAGACAAATTCACCGTCTCCTGGATTACTGCCTTCCTGACTGATAGACCCCAGTTTGTACCGCTGGGTGGTTCTCTGCCTGAGGTGGAGGTGAGTGACACCGGAGCCCCACAAGGGACTGTCCTGTCTCTGTTTCTGTTCACACTGACACCTCAGACTTTCAGTGCAACTCTGAGTCTGGCCACTTGCAGAAGTTCTCTGATGACTCTGCGGTAGTTGGTGTATCAGAGATGGACAGGAGTTGGAGCACAGAGGACTGGTGGACAGGTTTGTGGAATAGTGAGGGAGGAATCACCTGCTCCTGAATGTGGCCAAAACCAGGGAAAAGGTGATTGATTTTAGGAGGAAGAGGAGAGTGACGAGTCCTGAATACATTCCGGGAGAAGACGTTGCGGTGGTGGAGGAGTACAGCATTGGGGTTTCACCTCGGCAACAGATATGATTGGAAAAGCAACAACAAGGCTGTTTACAAGAAGGGGATGAGCGGGCTCCATTTTCTAAGGAAGCTGAAATCCTTGAATGTGTGAGGCAGGATGTTGGTGATTTTTTACCAGTCTGTTGTAGCGAGTGCAGTCTTCTTTGCGGATTTATGTTGGGGGAGCAGCATCGGTGCTGGTGATGCAAAACGACAAAATAAACTCATCAAAAAGGCTGGAACCGTCCTTGGCCACAACCGGGGCTCTTTCGAGTTAGTTGTGGGGAGGAGGACACGAAACAAATGGTCATCCATTACGGACAATCGGGCACATTCTGTCCACGACATACTGCATCGGCAGCGGAGCACCCTTTCAAACAGACTCACTCAGCGCCGCTGTCACAAGGATCATTACAGAAGATCTTTCCCATCAAATATAATAACCATATACAACAATTCATCTGCTAATCTGCCACCACAGCTCTAAACTGCGAATTAAATTTGCGACGACATTACATTGATTGGTCTAACATCAAACAATAATGAGGTGGCCTACAAGGAAGAAGTCATCTCTCTGACACAGTGGTGTCAAGAAAACAACCTCTCCCTCAATGTCAAAAAATCAAGGGAGCTGGTTGTGAACTACAGGAGGAAGGGAGACGAGTAACCCCTATTGACATCAATGGATCTGGGGTTGGAAGGTAAACAGCTTTAAGTTCCTCGGGATCCGCATCACCGAGGACCCCACGTGGTCTGCACACACAAGCTGTGCAGTGAAAAAGGCACAACAGCGCTTCTTTGACCTCAGATGGTTGAGGAAGTTTGGTGTGGACCCCCAAATCCTTAGAACTGTCTACAGGGGCACAACTAAGAGCATCCTGACTGGCTGCATCAATGCCTGGTATGGGAACTGTACCTCCCTTAATCGAAGAATTCTGCAGAGAGTGGTGCGCGCAGCCCAGCGCATCTGTAGTTGTGAACTTCCCACGATTCAGGGAATTTACAAAGACAGGTGTGTAGATCACCGGGCACCCGAGTCTCCACAATCACAATGTGTTCCAGCTGCTACCATCGGGGCAACGCATCCCCAGCACAAAAGCCAGGACCAACAGGCTCCGGGACAGCTTCTTCCCCCAGGAATCAGACTGATTAACTCACGCTGATTTGAGTGTATTTCTATGTTATATTGACTGTTCTGTTTATTATAAATTAGGATGATTGCATATTTGAACGGAGGCGTTACGTAAACAGTTTTACTCCACATGTATGTGAAGGATGTAAGAAATAAAGTCCATTAAATACATCTTTCTGCGACAGATCATAGTTCAGTAGTCTCCGCAAAATTGTTTCATACGTTATAATTGCACATTGGTACCGTATTATTCTGTATATAATTATTCTCTACTTTATTTTTAGTAAAATCTGCACACTGCTAAGTGTGATTTTAAATTTAGCTGCTGTAACAAAATAATTTCCCACTCGGGGTCAATAAAGCATTTATTATTATTCTCCAGCCCTGTATCTCTTTCACGAGTGACCTTCACACCTCTTGACTTTACTCCCCCCCGCCCCACACACATTCTGACTCCCTCCCTTCCTTTCCAGTCCTGAAGAAGGGTGTCGGTGTGAAACGCCGACTGTTCACCCCTCTCCACGTTGCTGCCGCCCCCCTGAGCTCCTCCAGCATTTTCCGTGTGTCGCTTTGCATTTCCGCATCTGCAAGTTGTCTCCTGTTTAAAAAAACGCGCATGCGTGGTCGCCGCGCTCAGACCCGAATACCGCGCATGCGCTGACTGGACGAGCGGCTCACAACGAACGGACACGGGTAAGAGCGCGCTCCGGGCGGGCTCTCAATCACCGGCGTCTGAAACGCGGCCGAAGGACAATTACTGTGATTTCCAGCCACACTGGTACTGCACCCGACGACAGTCCTGGTCCTTTACCCCTCTCTCAGCCCCACGATCCGTACCCGGGCTCCCCCAGGAGCTTTCGACTCGGCGCCTCCGCCGCTAGTTTTGCGGCGCATGCGCATTCCTGCATCTTTCGATGGCTGATGGAGAAGTTTCTCATCGTGAGGGCTTCTGGGTAAAGAGGCAGCCATAGGCGACAGTACCGGCGTTGTCCCGAACGGTCAAAGGAAATGCGAGCGGATGTATCTCCCAAACACTGCCGAGCTCCAGCTATGTAAATCCGAGAATTATGAACTCGGAACAAAAGTATAGTTCCCAGTTAATCCCGGTTGAAGAGTTTACCTTCCAGTCAGTGGGAATGTCAATTAGTGCTGTATGGAAATGAAACCTTCCGTCAGATTTAGTTCTCGCTGGATAAATAACGATATAAAACATCTTTGCCTCGATGACGAGTGATTTGGGGCTTTCACATCACAAAAGTGCTGCACTCCAATAAGAATAACCACTGCCCTCCACTTTATATTCATTGGCATTGCCATCGATGTGATCATCACTGTCAATCAGCTGGTGGGAGTCCATAGGACCATAAGACAAAGGAGAAGAAGCCGGCCATTCGGCCCATCGAGTCTGCTCCTCCATTTTATCATGAGCTGAGCCATTCTCCCATTTAGTCCCACTCCCCCGCCTTCTCATCATAACCTTTGATGCCCTGGCTACTGAGATACCTATCAATCTCTGCCTTGACTTGGCCTCCACTGCCGCCCGTGGCAACAAATTCCATAGGTTCACCACCCTCTGACTAAAAAAAAATTCTTCGCATTTCTGTTCCGAAAGGGCGCCCTTCAATCTTTAAGTGATGCCGTCTCGTACTAAACTCCCCCATCATGGGAAACAACTTTGCCACATCCACTCTGTCCATGCCTTTCAACATTCGAAATGTTTCTATGAGGTCGCCCCTCATTCTTTAATCTCCAAGGAATACAGTCCAAGAGCGGACAACTTTACCAATTTCAACACAAGTTGGGGGTACTCAACTTGAGATACACCCCAGGATATTGTGGGAAGTGAGGGAGGAAATTGCTAAGCCTCTGGCGATGATCTTTGCATATCAACAGGGAGAGGAAAAGTACCAGAGGATTAAAAGACACTTTTCCCTTTTCAAGAAAGGGAGTAGAGATAAACCAGGAAATTACAGACCAGTGGTTCTTACTTCAGTGGAGGGCAAGTTGTTGGAGAAGCTCCTGAGAGGCAGGATTTATGAGCATTTGGAGAAGCTTCCTTTCTAACTCCTGGAAATCTCTTTTCAGGACCTCCTCCTTTGTCCTGTCCATGTCATTGGTACCAACATGTACCAAGACAACTGGCTGCTCACCCTCCCCCTTCAGAATATTCAGGACCCAATCCGAGACATCCCGTCCCCTGGCACCTGGGAGGCAACACACCCTGCGGGTATCTCTGTCAGGCTCACAGAATCTCCTGTCTGTTCCCCTGATTATGGAATCCCCTATGACTACCGCATTCCTCTTCTCCTTCCTTCTCTCCTGCACAACAGTGCCAGGCTCAGTGCCAGAGACCCGGTCACCGTGGGCATCCCCCGTTAGGTCATCCCCCTCAACAGCATCCAGAACAAGATATTTGTTGCTGAGGGGGACAGCCAGAGGTGTGCTCTCCACTATCCGGGCATTTCCCTTCCCTCTCTTGACAGTGACCCAGTTTTCTGACCCCTGTAGCCTAGGGATGACTACCTCCCTGTAGCTCCTGTCTATCACCTCTTCACTTTCCCTGATAAGCAGTAGGTCATCAAGCTGCAGCTCCAGGTCCCTAACACGGTCTCTGAGTAGCTGCATCTCAGTGCACCTAGTGCAGATGTGGCCATCAGGGAGGCTGGAGGTCTCCCAGGATTCCCACATCTGACACCCTGAACAAAGCACTAACCCTGCAGGCATGCTATCTAATTCTACTGGAAAAATAAGTCAACTCACCCACTTACCTCACCAAACAGATGAACTTTTTAAACCGTTAGCTGTGAGAGCCCTGCTGTTCCTGTCTGTCCAGGCCGATTCGCGAAGGGGAGGGAGAAAAAAAAAGAGTCGGTGCTTCGCTCTTGCCTCTTCCCGTTTACCGCCGAAGCCCGTTGAAGCCAAAGCCCCACACTCTGCTCCCACTCACTCCGCTGCCCGCTGTATAGAGTGGTCTCCTTTTTAAACTTTCCGCGCTGTCCTGTTGACGTCACGCGCCTGCGCAGTCTCGTCCTCCTTGCACTTGAAGAAGTTTTTTAAAAAAACTGTCTTCCTTCAGAATTCAGCTCCCACTATGCTCTGTAGTCCCGATCCAAAAGACAGCTGTTGGTAACAACCTGCCTTTTTAAACTCTCCGCGCTGTCCTGTTGACGTCATGCGCCTGCGCAGTCTCGTTCTCCTTGCACTCGAAGAAGTTTTTTTTAAAAAAACTGCCTTCCTTCAGAATTCAGCTCCCACAATGCTCTGTAGTGGATCCAAGGAATTAGTAAATCTCCAGCATCATACATGTAGTAACAAGTGCTCTTTGTAGTGTTGTGGAACACGGCCAGAACTTGAAATAATACCAAAGGACAGAGACGAATTCAGCCAAGTCACAGGTTGATTGAAGTCAGAAATAGCCCATTCTCACACAGACAGGAATACAGTCAGAGAATTTGATGGTCAGTCAGAACGTCTGATCCGTGCCTTGTTCGAAGATGAGTGCATATAGAAACAGAGAAATCTACAATATATTACAGGCCCTTCGGCCCACAGTGTTGTGCCGTCCATGTAACCTATTCTAGAAACTGCCTCGGATTTCCCAACCGCATTGCACTCTGTTTTCCTGAGCTCCACGTACATATCTAACAGTCTCTCAAAAGATTCCATGGTATCTGCCTCTACCATCATCGCTGGCAGTGCATTCCATGAACCTACTACTCTCTGTGTGAAAAACCTACCTCTGACATCCCCTTTGACCCTACTTCCAACACCTTAAAACTATGCCCCTCGTGTTTGCCAATTCAGCCCGAGGAAAAAAGTCTCTGGCTATCCACACGATCAATACCTTTCATCATCTTATACACATCTGTCAGGGCACCTCTCATCCTCCGTCGCTCCAAAGTTCACTCAACCTATTCTCATAAGGCATGTTCTCCATTCCATGCAACATCCTTGTAAATCTCCTCTGCAGTCTTTCTATGGTATCCACATCCGTCCTGTAATGAGGTAACTGAACACAATAGTCTCAGTGGGTTTAAAGAAGGTCTTATATAGCTGTAACATTACCTCACCGATCTTGAGCTCAGTTCCATGGTTGATGAAGGCCTTCTTAACAACATTGTCAATCAGCGCTGCAGCTTTGAGTGTAAAATTGACATGGACCACAACATCTCGCTGATCCTCCACATTGCCAATAGTCCCAACATAATATTGTGTTCTGTCTTCAAATTTGATGTACCGAAATAAACCACAGCACACTTATCTGGGCTGAACTCCATCTGCCAGTTCTGCATCCTATCTGCATCCTGCTGTAACCTCTGGAGAACTGTCCAGACTCTTCACAACACCCTCAACTTTTGTGTCATCAGCACCCTTCTCCTTCCTCATCAAGATCATTTATAAACATCACAAAGAGAAGGAGTCTCAGAACACATCCCTGTGGAACACCACTGGTCACCGTCCTCCATGCAGGATACAAACCATCTACAACCACCTTTGACTTCTGTGGGCAAGCCAGTTCTGGATCCACAAAGCAAGGTCTACTTGGATCCTTGCCTCGTTACTTTCTGAATGAGCCTCACACTGAAAACCATGTACACTACATCCAATGCTCTACATTAGCGGTCGCCAACCAGTCGATCTTTGAGACTTTTCCAGTAGATCCCGAAAAAAAAAAGAAAGATAAATACACAAATGCAGGGAGGAACCAAGGCCAAGAGTGTTCAGTTTGCTGACCAGTTTATGGAGGATGACTGTGTTAAATGCACAACTGAAGTCCACAAATAACATCCTCACATAAGTGTTTGGTTCCTCTAAGTGAGTCAGAGCAATACGGAGGGCTGTTGTGATTGCATCCTCTGTGGAGTGGTTTGCCCGGTAGGCAAACTGGTGTTTGTCCAGATCAGGTGGGATTATAGTCTTAATGTGTGAGAGCACGAGTCTCCCAAAGCACTTCATGTCTATGGGTGTTGGGGCTACAGGGTGATAGTCGTTCAGGCGCTTCACAGCTGATTTGTTGGGCACTGGGATGATGGTGGAGGTTTTCAGGCATGTTGGGACAACAGCTTGTTGCAGTGAGAGGTTAAATATACTTGTAAACACCTCAGCAAACTGGTCGGCACACGCTTTCAGTACCCGGCCGGGCACTCCGTCTGGGCCAGCTGCCTGACTCGCATTCACTGTCCTCAGGCTGGGTCTCACCCGATGTTGCTTAAGGACCCGTGTGGACTCATCGTCAGGTGGGTGGATGAGTGGAGCAGCCTCCTCCCTCTGGGCAAAGAACTCGTTCAGGACATCAGGCAGTGTGGCGTCGTCGTCTGGCAGCAGATTATTGGTTTTGTAGTCTGTCAGCGCCTTGATGCCTTTCCACACACTGCGGGGGTTGTTGTTATCAAACTGACTTTCCATGCGCAGTTTGTATTTGTGCTTTGCATCCCTGATGCCCCTGTGGAGATTCGCCCGTGCTTCACTGTGGGCTTGTTTGTCTCCTGACCTGAAGGCTGCATCGCGCTCCCTGAGTAGTCCCTCACATCACTGTGAATCCATGGCTTCTGATTCGGAAACACCTTAACTGTCTTTTGTGTTATTCCGTTTTCTGTGCAAAACTTAATATTCTTAAAGAAAGACAGCTATGGCCTGTTTGATATGCTAGTTACAGTGTTTTCTTGGTTGAATTAATTTGACAATTTGACAAAAGCATTTTATGTAATTCAAACACAATTAGCCCAAATGAAAGGACTCAAGTTGGAAGTACAATCTGAGCTGTTTTTTCTCTGAATGATTTAGTAGGTCAATCTTGTCTTTAAGTAAGGCCGAGGTAGGGGATCTTGGTCTTAAAAAGGTTGGCGACCACTACTCTACATTCATCAGTGTGTTTGGTTACATTCTCAAAGAATTCAGTCACGTTCATAAGGCACGATCTGCCCTAGACAGAGCCATGCTGACTATCCCGCATCAGATTATGCTTCTCCAAATGCTCATAAATCCTGCCTCTCAGGAGCTTCTCCAACAACTTGCCCTCCACTGAAGTAAGAACCACTGGTCTGTAACTTCCTGGCTTATCTCTACTCCCTTTCTTGAAAAGGGAACAGTGTCTTTTAATCCTCTAGTACTTTTCCTCTCCCTATTGATATGCAAAGATCATCGCCAGAGGCTCAGCAATTTCCTCCCTCACTTCCCACAATATCCTGGGGTATATCTCCAGTTGATACCCCCAAATTGAGTTGAAATTGGTAAAATTGTGACGCCAGAGCTCACATTCAGCGGAGATCATATAGAAACATGTAAAATTATGAAATGAATAGATAAGATAGAGGCAGGAAACTAGAGGACATTGCCTCAAGATTTGGGGGAAATTGGGATGGAGGTGAGGAGGAACTGCTTTACTTGGAGAGTGGTGAATCTGTAGATTTCTCTGCCCAATGAAGGAGTGGAGGCTACCTCAGTAAATATATTTGAGAAAAGGTTGGATAGGATTTGGCACAGTAGTGGGGTTAAGGGTTATGGGGAAAAGGCAGGTCGGTGGAGATGAGTCCATGGCCAGATCAGCCATGATCTTATTCAATGGCAGATCAGGCTCAAAGGGCCAGATGGCCGACTCCCGCTCCTATTTCTTATGTTCTCACCACAGACTGAAATCTCTCCTGAAATATTGTCCTTTAACCATTGATGTCTTTTGTAAATATTTTTACAGGTTTGAAATGGCAGAGCACTTGTGTACGGAAATCTCAAACACAACAACACATCAGTTTTGCTGACTCTGTCTGGATATTTAAGGAGCGACCAAATATTTTCTTTGCAACGCCAACACATCTGTTGTCGATCCTTGGAGATGAAGAAGTATCTCATCCTAGCTGGTAAATGTATTCTGTCTCTGAAATGAAGTTTTCTGTTTTCACTCTGTGAAATTCACTGGAACCAGGAGCTGAGAACACACCAGCATTTGTTCACTGGAGATCAGTTCTTCAACTGCATTGATCGTACAAGGCATTCAAACATCTGACTTTCTGAATTGCCAGAGAATTGTTCGCAGTGAGATATCATTCTTCTTCTCTCAGTGTGGGAAGAGATTCACTCACAGGCTACCCACAGACTCGCCAGTGAGTTCACAGTGTGGAGAGGCCATTCACCCGCTCTGTGTGAGGGAGGGGAACCACTCAGTCATCTAGTCTGAAGATACATCAGCAAGTTCACACCATAGTGAGATGCTCCACCTGTTCTGCAAGCGGAAGCCATTCTGTTATTGATGCTAAAGGTATATCAGAAAATTCACCAGTGACAGGACATTGACCACGCCACAGTGACACCAGCGAGTTCACACCCGGGAGAAGCCATTCGCCTGCTCTGAATGTGGGAAAGGGTTCACTCAATCATCTCAACTGAATGAACACCAGCTCGTTCACACTGAAAAGATGCCGTTCACCTGCTCAGACTGTGGGAAGGGATTCACTCAATCGTCCACACTACATAGACACCAGCGAGTTCACACTGCGGAGAGGCCATTCACCTGCTCAGACTGTGGGAAGGGATTCATTCAGTCAAATCACCTGCTACAACATCAGTTAGTTCACACTGGGGAGAGACCATTCACCTGCTCAGACTGTGGGAAGGGATTCAATCAGCGTTCTCAGCTCCTGACACACCAGCGAGTTCACACTGGGGAGAGGCCATTCATCTGCTCAGACTGTGGGAAGGGATTCACTCACTCATCTGACCTACAGAGACACCAGCGAGTTCACACTGGGGAGAAGCCGTTCATTTGCTCTGAATGTGGAAACGGATTTGCTCGGTCATCTATACTGAAGTTACATCAGCGAGTTCACACTGGGGAGAAGCCGTTCACCTGCTCAGACTGTGGAAAGGGATTCACTCACTCGTCCGACCTACAGAGACACCAGCGAGTTCACACTGGGGAGAAGCCATTCACATGCTCTGAATGTGGGAAGGGATTTGCTCGGTCATCTCATCTCTTGAAACACCAGCAAATTCACACTGGGGAGAAACCATTCATCTGCTCGGAATGCGGGAAGGGATTCAATGATTCAGCTCATTTGAAGGTACATCAGTTTGTTCACACTGCAGAGAGACCATTCACCTGCTCAGACTGTGGGAAAGGATTCATTTGGCATTCTCATCTACTGACACACCAGTTAGATCACACCGGGGAGAAACCATTCATCTGCTCTGAATGTGGGAAGGGATTCACCCATTCAGCTCAAATGAAGGAACATCAGCGAGTCCACACTGGGGAATGGCCGTTCGCCTGCTCTGAATGTGGGAAGGGATTCACCTGGCAATCTGAACTGATTGAACATCAGCGAATTCACACTGGGGAGAAACCATTCATCTGCTCTGAATGTGGGAAGGGATTCGCCCGGTTATCTAATCTGAAGCAACATCAGAAACTTCACACTCGGGAGAGGCCATTCAAATGCTCTGAATGTGGGAAGGGTTTTGCTCGGTCATTTCAACTGAAGGTACACCAGCGAGTTCACACTGGGGAGAAACCTTTCAGCTGCTCTGAATGTGGGAAGGGATTCACTGAGTCATCCAAACTTGTGAGCCACTACCGAATTCACACTAGGGAGAAACTGTTCACCTGCTCAGATTGTGGGAAGGAATTCACTCGGTCATCTGAGTTTAAAATACATCAGCGAATTCACACTGGGGGATGCCACTGACCTGTTCTGAATGTGGGAAAGGATTCACTCAGACATCTCAATTAAGACTAGAAGATATAGGAGCAGAAGTCAGCCATTTGGCCTTTCGAGGCTGCTCCACCTTTCAATCATGGGCTGATCCGATTCTCCAGTCATCCCCAGTCCCCTGCCTTCTTCCCAAACCCTTTGATGGCCTGGCTAATCAAGAACCCATCTCTCTCTGCCTTAAATGCACCGAATGACTTGGCCTCCACAGTTGCTTATGGCAATAAATTCCACAAATTTACCACCCTCTGAGTAAAGTAACTTCTCCTCATCTCTGTTCTAAATGGATGTCCTTTGATCCTGAAGTTGTGCGCTCTTGTCATAGACTCCCCTACCATGGGGAATAACTTTCCCATATCTACTCTGTTCAGAGCTTTTAACATTCAGAATGTTTCAATGAGATTCCCCCCCCCCCGACCCCCACCATTCTCCTGAACTCCAGGGAATACAGCCCAAGAGAAGACAGAAGCTTCTCGTATGGTAACCCTTTCATTCCTGGAGTCATTCTTGTGAATCTTCTCTGAACCCTCTCCAATGTCAGTATATCCATTCTAAAATAAGGAGCTCACTGCTCCCAATACTCCAAGTGTGGTCTCATGAGAGCCTTATAGAGCCTCAACATCACATCCCTGCTCTTATATTCTGTACCTCGAGAAATGAATGCCACCATTGCATTCGCCTTCTTCACCACCGACTCAGCCTGGAGGTTAACCTTTAGGGTATCCTGCACAAGGACTTCCAAGTACCTTTCCAGCTCTGCATTTTGAATTCTCTCCCAATCTAAATAATCATCTGCCTGTTTATTTCTTTCACCAATATGCACGACCATACACTTTCCAACATTGTATTTCATTGACTACTTCTTGGCCCATTCCCTGAAACTATCTAAATCTCTCTGCCAGCACTCTGTTTCCTCAGCACTACCCGCTCCTCCATCTATCTTTGTATCGTCGGCAAATTTTTCCACAAATCCATTAATCCAACAGTCCAAGTCATTGACATACATCATAAAAAGCAGTGGTCTCAACATCGACCACAGTGGAACTCCAGTGGTAACCGGCAGCCAGCCAGAATAGGATCCCTTTATTCCCACTCTGTTTTCTGTTGATCAGCCAATGCTCCAACCATGGTAGTAAATTCCCTCTAATTCCATGAGATTTATCTTGCTAAGCAGCCTCATGTGCAGCACCTTTCAAAGGCCCCTGAAAATCCAAGTATACCACATCAACTACATCTCCTTTGTCCACCCAACTTGTAATTTCCGCAAAGAATTGCAATAGGATTTTCCTTTCAGGAAACCACGCAGGCTTTGGCCTATCCTGTCATGTGCCTCCCAGTACTCCGTAATCTCATCCGTAACAATTGATTCCAGCAACTTCCCAACCACTGAAGTCAGGCTTTCAGGTCTGTAGTTTCTTTTCTGCTGCCTCCCGCCCTTCTTAAATAACGGAGTAACATTTGTAATTTTCCAGTCATCAGGTACTATGCCAGAATCTATCGATTCTTGAAAGATCTTTAGTAATCCCTACGAAATCTCTCCAGCTATTTCCTTCAGAACCCGAAGGTGCATTCCATCAGGTCCAGGAGATTTATCCACCCTCAGACCTTTAACCTTCCTGAGCACCTTCTCAGTTGTAACTTTCACTGCATGTGCTTCACTTTCCTGACGCTCTTGAATGTCCGATATTCAGTACTGCAGATGTCTTCCACCGTGAAGAATCATGCAAAATACGCATTCAGTTCCTCTGCCATCTCTGTGTCTCCCATCACAATATCTCCCGTGTCATTTTCTATTGGTCGTATATCTATTCTCAACTCTCTTTTCCCAGTGGCAGCCATCCTTTAGCCAAGTTTCAGATTTGGCCACAACGTCATATTGCCAATCTAGCTGAATTTCAAGACCATCCACTTTATTTCTTATGCTGCGAGCACTCAAATACAGCTCTGTGTGGTGCACCCTCTCCAAACCTGTCATGCTACGTTTTGGAGGACAGGAACCCCCGAACTTGCCGGAAAGTCTGAGGAATGGAAATGAAACTTAACTGAGAAGATGCTGGGACATGAAAATGCATTTTGGACCGATGAGGCTGATGTTTGTTACTCCAGGATTACTTACAACACTATTGGAGCGACCAAGGATACCCCTTTCTGAGAGAGGTCTCGCCCGTCATCCGGTATTGAATGAACTCCGCACGTATACACAGGGGAGAAACTGTACAACTGCTCAGACTGCGGGAAGGAATTCACTCAGTCATCTCAACTGAATGAACATCAGCGAGTTCACACTGGGTAGAAGCCGTTCACCTGTTCCAACTGGGAATGAATTCACACTTTCATCTCGCCTGTCTACACACCAGACTGTTTTCAGCAGTGAGAGGACGTTGACCTGCTCAGACTGCGGGAAGGCATTCACACACTCATCCACACTGCAGAGACAGTGGCGGGTTCACACTGTGGTGAGGGTGGTCACCTGCTCTGAATGTGGGATGGGTTTCAATCAGTCATTCATCCTTGTGTCACCCTGCCGGGCTTTGACGCATTGTTAATCGGAGAGATCAGAAGCTTGAGAGGACGGAATTCACTCAAGTTCGCCAATTGAGCATTAAAGGCAGTGGTTTCAGGGTAGGTTATTTTTGAGCTTTCACCAGGGGCCAATCAACAGTCAGGCAGCAGCAAATGGAGTGACCGATGCTGGACTGGGCAGAGTTGGAGTGGAGACTTTGAGGCTTTACCTCTTTGAGGGTTCAGTCAGGACAGCCTTCGCACAGAGAAGGCAACATTATACTGGAGGTGGAAGTTTTTTTGCCCCCTTCCTCACATTTGCTCAGTTAGAACAGTCAAGATGCCAGGCAGGATAGTGGAAAGCTCCTCTTGCGGGATGTGGGAAGGCAGGAGACCCTCCTGTGTCCCTGATAACTACACCTGTGAGAAGGGCATCCAGCTTCAGCTCCGAATAATCCACATTAACGAGTGGGATCTGGAAGTGGATGAACTCTAGGTCATTCGGGAGGCTGGAGGGGTGATAGGTCGGACATATAGAGAGGTAGTTGTAACCAGGCTGCACACCACAGGAAACTGAGTGACAGTTGCGAAGTGGAAAGGGGTGGGGGGACAGCAAGTGCAGTGTACCCCTGTGTCCATCCCCCTGAACAACACATATATCACTTTGGTCACAGTTACAGATGGTAGGATAACCTGGCAAAGGAAGGTCACAGCAGGAGGGTCTCTGGCACTTAGTCTGGCTCTGAGACTGAGAAGGGGAGGGTGGAGAAGAGGCGAGCTGTGGTCATTGGTGAATCATTAGCTAAGGGAACTTACTGGATGTTCTGTTGGCGAGAATGAGATTCCAGGATGGTATGTAGCTTCCTGTGTGCTCCAGGTCTGGGTTATCTCCGGCCGAGCACTCAGCTTTGCTCAGGAGGGTGAACAGTGAAGGTCGTGATCCATATCATTGGTACCCATATGGGCTGGTAGAGTAACGAGGTTCTGCAGGAAGTGAGGTGCTAAGTTAAAGGGCAGCTCGTCCAGGGCTGTGACCACAGGTCTGTTATCTGTGCCACATGCCAAGAATAGGAAGATTATACAGTTTAACATGTGTCTAAGGATTTGGTGCAGGAGGGAGGGCATAATGTTATTGGATCATTTGAGCCCGCAAGGATTACTGTATGTACAGGAGTTTGCATTGGGGTAGAGGGGACATGGTTGCTGGAAGGTGAAGTGGGCGGACAGGTCTCTCTCTCTCTCTCTCAGACACACACAAACATATGCAGTGGAGTGTGAGGGAGGGGACTGGGGAGGGATAAGGAGAATGAGGAGGATGGTGTTAGGGCTCATTCACAAAGTCTCAGACTCACCCAACCGTCCCCCTCTGGAATTGGTCCCATTCCCTACCCCAGGCTGGGGGTGAGCATTGAGTTGCCTTGCCAACAAGAAACTGAATTGTTGATAGCATCTGGTTAACATCAGTAATAAATTTAAGTTGAACTTGAACATTGAAACGTATTGTTTTTAAAACTTGTACTGATGAGAAATAATCTCTGTGAAGGTCCAGAAGTGGAAAATCAACCGGTGTTCAGCTCCATTGCTCTATGCCAGACAAGAACCTCTATCTGAGTCTGTCCCATCTGTCTGTGCTTGACACGCCTCCCTCTAAAGTTTCCTTTTTCTGTACCTGTCCCAGTGTCTTTTATTTTCCTTCACAACCTCATTCTCCTGCCTTCACCCTTTAACCTTTGATGACTTTACTAATCAATGTATGTTTTATCCAAACAGGATGACTTGGCCTCTGAGCCGTCCGTGGCAATGAATTTCACAGGTCCCTCATCTGTCTAAATGCATGCTCTCTGGTATTTGACATTGTGACCCAGAAGATTAAAAGTGGCAGTTATCTACTCTATCGAGATCTTTCGTTATCTGATCAACTTCTATCAGGTCACCCTGAGCTCCTCCACTCCAGAGAAAACAGCCCAAGTTTATCCGAACTCTCCTTACACAGTAGGTTAGGATTCCAATCCACACAACATCCTGGTGAACCTGTTCTGCAATCTCCTCATTGCTGCCCCAAACACCAGTGGCGTAATGGACTTAAACTAAGTAAATAGTGAATTGTTGATTAATAAGGGTGTCAAAGGTGACTGGTAGAAGGCAGCAGCGTGGGGTTCAGAGGGGACATCCAATAGCCGCGATCGAATGGTGGAGAAGACTCAATGGACGGAATGGGTATTTCAGTTTCTACTGAATTGATGTATAGTGTTGAGATGCGAAGTGGTGGGGAGTAAGGTGCGGGTGCAGGTAAGAGTGAGTGTCCAGGTAGGAGATGGTGTTAAGCACCTTTTCACCATGTCTGGTAACGAACAACAGTTAGCTCAGAGTGGATCAATCATAATTGCTTTTATGTTTATTTGCAGCAAGGGAAGACTAGCACTGCCCAGGTGCTGGTAATAGCTTTATCAAAAAGAGACAATACCATCACCCCTTTGGACACAAGTTCAAGGACAAGGTGCATTCTGTTGTCTGCTGAAACAACGTTTGGCATTCTTCCAGTAACACAGCTGCGGTTCTGCACTCAAGTGCTCAGGTACCATCAGCATCATGTTGCACCAAGATTATTAGCAAAGCACTCCGATGCAATACAGGTTCCATTTTGTTACAGAAAGAAATGCCATTTTGGTACAACAAGTGAAGTACGTTTCCCTAGTGGTGGAGAAGCATTCCTTCACACCCCCTTACGTCACTCCCCATTTCTGTTCACACCTCTGATCCTTGTGGCCTTCACCCTCTGTGAAAACCCTTACATCACTCCCCATTTCTGTTCACACCTCCGATCCTTCACACCTCACCCTCTGTGAAAACCCTTACATCACTCCCCATTTCTGTTCACACCTCCGATCCTGGCGGTGCTCACCATCTGTGAAAACCCTTCTTACCCTACACCCATCGTCATTTTGTAACCCCGCCTGACCCCTACACCATTTACCATCCCTGTAAAGCCTCCACCATCCACACTGGCGCAATAGCTGACAGCTGACCTGAGAAGGACACCGAGCGTGGCAGGTAGCAGCGCTCACAAAACACACTCACACCAGCTGACATTTTTTATAACCCGACCGATTTGCATGGTTATCTTGTCTAAACCGCTTCCTACCTTCCTATCTTTACCTTACCCCGGTCCCCCCACTGATCTCCGTCCTGAAACATATCCTTGCCAGCGAGGGAAGTTCTATACGCTCCCATTTACTTCCTCCCTCAGCTCCATTCTGGCTCAGAAACAGTCCTTCCAGGTGAGACAACATTTCAAAATTGGGTAAGAATAGGATGATTCGGCAGATGAATGTGTGGCTGAGGAACTGGTGCAGGGGCATTGCATCAGATCTCTGGGTCATTGGGATCTCTCCTGGGGATGGAATGATCTGTACAACAGGGACGGGTTGTATCTGAACCTGGCGGGGTCCAGTATGCTCGTGGGCAGGTTTGTTAGAGCTTGTGTTTAAAATAACTTGTCAGGGGGATGGGAACCGGAGTGTGAGTGCTGGGGATGAGGTAGCTGGTTGGCAACAGAGGTAGCGTGCAGTGAGAGTACTAGCAAGCACCATGCTGCCTTCATGTTATGAGAGACGGCACACCACACGATCAGCTTTATCTGTGCCTGCTCATGCTGTGTCTATGCCTGAGACGAGAACCTACACACTGAATAGAAGCTTCCTTCACTGTGCTATCAGAATTTGGAACAGCCTTCCAGATGCTGTGGTTGGAAACATCAGCGACGATGGGTTCCAAGCCTTCAAGAGTCGAGTGCACAAACACCTATCATCTCTGGGAGGGAAGGCACATGCTTCTTCATAAGATATGATGAAGGGGACCGGGATGGCAATGCTTGGCTGTTGGCAGGTGGGGTTAATACCTGACTTTCAAGAGCACTTTGAGTTATGTTCCGGCTGGACTTAGTCCTTAAACTGCTAGAGAACAGTGCGTAAAGAACAGATGCTGTTTTCTCCCAGTCGTGATTAGTTTTTAGTTCCAAGTGCTTCTGTCACGTTTTGTCACCCTGCAACCTTATTCTTCAATCTCTTTGAATAATGGAGGACAGCAGGTGTATAAATGTCTCTCTCCAGCAGACTTCATCATGACTCCAGTATTTCTACTATTTTTTAAAATGTTTCTTAATTGTACATATGATTTTCTTGTGTTCTATCGCTGAGCAGCGGTGAACCATCTGATTGGCCTGTCAGAGTTCTCTTTGGGAACTAGTTGACTTGATCAGCATTTCTGATCCTGGCTATTGTTCACGATCACACGTAATAAACAAAAATGCAGAGGCTGATATCAGGTGAAAATTGCAGTCAACGGAATGAGTTGCACCGTTAAAGTGAGACAACATCTATAAGGGTGATGATTGCAGGGCTGAAGGAACGTGCGCAGTGTACAGAGTAACAAAGGTGAACTTGTAGCACAGTGTGATTTGAGTACATCTCCGTGTCGTGGCTGAAAGAAGATTACAACCCGGAGCTTAACGTCCAAGCAGACACGTTGTATCTAAAGGACAGGTAAGTAGGCAAAGGGGTGGGTGCCTCTGCTGGTAAATATGAAATCAAATCATTACAAAAAAAGGGCGGCAAAGGATCAGAAGATGTAAAATCTCTGTAGGTAGAGCGGAGAATCATTAAGTGTAACAAGACCCTGCGATGATTTATATGCAGACCTCCAACCGTTGTAAGGATGTGGTCTACGAATTACAATTGGAGAGAAAATGCATGCCAAGAGGGCTATGTTACGATAGTCATGGGGGATTACAATTAGGAAAATCAGGTTAGTGTTGATTACAGAGGGGGAAATTTGTAAAATGCCAACGAGATGTCAGTTGAACACGTTGGGGATCAGCTATTCTGGATTGTGTGTTGAGCGATGAACTAGAACTGAGTGCTGATGAAATCGCAGAGCACACTCGATGGGCCGAATGGCCTGATTGTGCTGTATCATGTGGAGTTCTGGTCTAACAAACCCCTGCAATGCTGAGTGACCAAGGTTCAGTCCTGGGTGTGATGAACTGCTGCAATATCTGCAGAATCTGACATTAACAGTCCCTCGTCAACTCGCAACTAGATTTAGTTACCATCTGACAGTGACTGCAGGTCAGGGTAGGAGACAGGGGAGAGACTACATCTGCTGACCCGTCTGACAGTGACTGTAGGTCAGGGTAGGAGACAGGGGAGAGACTACATCTGCTGTCCCGTCTGACAGTGACTGTAGGTCAGGGTAGGAGACAGGGGCAGAGACTACATCTGCTGACCCGTCTGACAGTGACTGTAGGTCAGGGTAGGAGACAGGGGGAGAGACTACATCTGCTGACCCGTCTGACAGTGACTGCGGGTCAGGGTAGGAGACAGGGGCAGAGACTACATCTGCTGTCCCGTCTGACAGTGACTGCAGGTCAGGGTAGGAGACAGGGGGAGAGACTACATCTGCTGTCCCGTCTGACAGTGACTGCGGGTCAGGGTAGGAGACAGGGGCAGAGACTACATCTTCTGTCCCGTCTGACAGTGACTGCAGGTCAGGGTAGGAGACAGGAGGAGAGACTACATCTGCTGTCCCGTCTGACAGTGACTGCGGGTCAGGGTGGGAGACAGGGGGAGAGACTACATCTGCTGACCCGTCTGACAGTGACTGTAGGTCAGGGTAGGAGACAGGGGAGAGACTACATCTGCTGTCCCGTCTGACAGTGACTGTAGGTCAGGGTAGGAGACAGGGGGAGAGACTACATCTGCTGTCCCGTCTGACAGTGACTGTAGGTCAGGGTGGGAGACAGGGGGAGAGACTACATCTGCTGTCCCGTCTGACAGTGACTGTAGGTCAGGGTAGGAGACAGGGGGAGAGACGACATATGCTGACCCTGTCGGTATCAGCCCCAGGGTACTGAAGGCCTGTACGATCCTGTTCTCTGGTATTTTGCAGCACCATTACAATCTGAGACTGAGTCAGGAAAAGATAACGGTGCTGGGGAAGACTTCCTGCTTGGTTCCTTTACCCAATACGGTGACTCCATCTGGACTTAATGACAACAGACCAATTGCCCTCATGTGATGAAGGTGATGCAGAGGCCGGTCCAGACTTACCTCGGACCCTCTACAGTTTCCCTACCAACCTCATGAGGGAGCGGATGATACCATCATCTCCCTGTTGCAGCGAGCTCACTCCCACCGGGATGATGCTTGTGGCATTGTGAGAGTCACTGTTTTTGATTTCTTTAATGCCTTCAATACAATCCAGCCACGTTGTCTGAGCAAGGATGGGCGTAGACAAATTCACTATCTCCTGGATTACTGCGTTCCTGAAAGATAGACCCCAGTTTGCACCGCTGGGTGGTTCTCTGCCTGAGGTGGAGATGAGTGACACTGGAGCCCCACAAGGGACTGTCCTGACTCCGTTTCTGTTCACACTGAACACCTCAGACTTTCAGTGCGACTCTGAGTCTGACCACTTAAAGATGTTCCCTGATGGCTCTGCCGTAGTTGGGTGCATCAGAGATGGGCAGGACTCGGGGTACAGAGGGCTGGTTTAACAGGATTGTAGAATAGTGAGGGAAGAATCAACTGCTCCTGAACGTGGTCAAAACCAGAGAAATGGTGATAGATTTTAGGAGGGAGAGGACTGTGATGAGTCCTGTATACATTCTGGGAGAAGAAGTTGCGATGGTGAAGGAGGACAAATACTTGGGTGTTCGCCTCGGCAAGAGACGCGACTGGAAAACCAACACCAAGACTGTTTAAAAGAACGGGATGAGCAGACTCCATTTTCTAATGAAGCCGAGATCCTTGAACACGTGAGGCAGGATTTCGCAGATCTTTTACCAGTCTGTTGTAGCGAGTGCAGTCTTCTTCGCTGTTTTACGTTGGGAAAGACTAAATAAACTCATCAGAAAGGTTGGATCCATCCTTGGCCACAACCCGGACTCTTTCGAGTGAGTGGTGGAGTGGATGTCACTGATCAAACTGTTATCGATTATGGACAATCCGGAATATCCTCTCCATGACCTACTGAATAGGCAGCAAAGCCCCCGACCCCTTTTCAACAAACTCACTCAGCTCCGCCCTCACAAGGATCGTAACAAAAATCTTCTGCGACAGGTGAACACACATCATAGTTCAATAGCCTCTGCATTGTTGTTTCATACATTATTATTGCACACTGATACAGTGTTATTGTGTACATTATTATTCTGTACTTTATTTGCAGTAAAGTCTGCCCGCTGCTTGCTGTGCTTTTAGATGTTGCTGCTGGAACGAATGAATTTCCCACTCGGAATTAATAGAGTATTTATTATTATGATTATTATTATTCTCCAGCCCTTTATCCAAACAACTTCCCAGCTCTTTACTTCACTCCTTCCCCTCTCCCGGTTTACCCTATCACCTCACCTGCCCCACATGCTGACTCCCTCCCTTCCTCTCCAGTCCTGAAGAAGGGTCTGGGTCTGAAACGCCGACTGTTCACTTCTCTCCATAGTTGCTGTCTGCCTCCCTGACTTTCCTCCAGCATTTTCCGTCTGTTGTTTTGGATTTCGGCATCTGCAGATTTCCTTCTGTTTGCTCACACGCGCATGCGCAGAGGTATGAGGTAATCCCAAATATCGCGCATGCGCTCAGTAGAGGAGAGGCTCACAAAGACCGGCCGCAGGTTGGAGAGGTCTCCGGTGGGGAATTAATCAGCGGCGTCTGAAACGTGATTGATGGGCTATTACTGTAAGCTCCTGCCGCACTGGTCCTGCACCCCAGCACAGTTCCCTCTTTCTCAGCCCCACGATCCGTACCCAGTGCCGCCAGGCTTTCGGCTGATGAGCGGTGGGCCGCCGCCTTTTCTGCGGCGCATGCGCATCGCTTTATTGTTCGGTGGCTGACAGACAGGTTTCTGGTTCGCAGGCCCTTCTGGGTAAAGAGGCAGCCATGGATGACACTACCAAGCGTTGTTCCCCTACAGTTGAAGGAAATGGGAGCGAATGTATCTCCCAAACACTGCCGTGTTTCAGCTATGTAAATCCGAGGATTAGTAACTCGGAACAAAAATATAGTTCCCAGTTGATCTCGGTGGAAGAGTTTACCTTCCAGTCAGTGAAAATGTCAATTAGAGCTGTATGGAAATAAAACCTTCCGTCAGATTTAGTTCTCTCTGAGTGAATAACGATATGAAACACCTTTGCCTCGATGACAAGTGGCTTGTGGCTTTTACATCACAAAAGTGCCGCAGTCCATTGAGAATAGCCACTGCCCTCCACTTTATATTCATTGGCACTGCCATCGATGGGTTTATCACTGTCAATCAGC
Organism: Mobula birostris; assembly: GCF_030028105.1. NCBI lineage: Eukaryota > Metazoa > Chordata > Chondrichthyes > Myliobatiformes > Myliobatidae > Mobula > Mobula birostris. The sequence goes on along the minus strand of NC_092389.1, from coordinate 59,463,134 downwards.
TGGTGGAGGGTATCCGAGTAATTAGTAAATCTCCAGGATGATACATGTAAAAACAAGTGCTCTTTGTAGTCTTGTGGAACATGACTAGAACTTGAAATAATACCAAAGGACAGAGACAAATTGAGCCAAGTCTTAGGTTGATTGAAGTCAGAAATAGCCCATTCTCACACAGACAGGAATACAGTCAGAGAATTTGATGGTCAGTCAGAATGTCTGATCCGTACCTTGTTCGAAGATGAGTGCATATAGAAACATAGAAATCTACAATATATTACAGGCCCTTCGGCCCACAGTGTTGTGCCGTCCATGTAACCTATTCTAGAAACTGCCTCGGATTTCCCAACCGCATTGCACTCTGCTTTCCTGAGCTCCATGTACATATCTAACAGTTTCTCAAAAGACTCCATGGTATCTGCCTCTACCATCATCGCTGGCAGTGCATTCCATGCACCTACTACTCTCTGTGTGAAAAACCTACCTCTGACATCCCCTTTAACCCTACTTCCAACACCTTAAAACTACACCAATTCAGCCCTAGGAAAAAAGTCTCTGGCTATCCACACGATCAATGCCTTTCATCATCTTATACACATCTGTCAGGTCACCTCTCATCCTCCGTCACTCCAAAGTTCACTCAACCTATTCTCATAAGGCATGTTCTCCATTTCATGCAACATCCTTGTAAATCTCCTCTGCAGTCTTTCTATGGTATCCACATCCTTCCCGTAATGAGGTAACTGAACTCAAGACTCTCAGTGAGTTTAAAGAAGGTCTTATATAGCTGTAACATTACCTCACCGATCTTGAACTCAGTTCCATGGTTGATGGAGGCCTTCTTAACAATATTGTCAATCAGCACTGCAGCTTTGAGTGTAAAATTGACATGGACCACAAGATCTCGCTGATCCTCCACATTGCCAATAGTCCCAACATAATATTGTGTTCTGTCTTCAAATTTGATGTACCGAAATAAACCACAGCACACTTATCTGGGTTGAACTCCATCTGCCAGTTCTGCATCCTATATGCATCCTGCTGTAACCTCTGGAGAACTGTCCAGACTCTTCACAACACCCTCAACTTTTGTGTCATCAGCACCCTTCTCCTTCCTCATCAAGATCATTTATAAACATCACAAAGAGAAGGAGTCTCAGAACACATCCCTGCAGAACACCACTGGTCACCGTCCTCCATGCAGCATACAAGCCATCTACAGCCACCGTTGGCTTTGTGGTCAAGCCAATTCTGGATCCACAAAGCAAGGTCTACTTGGATCCTTGCCTCATTACTTTCTGAATGAGCCTCACATGAGGAATCTTATCAAAAGTCTTACTGAAAGCCATGTACACTATATCCAATGCTCTACATTCATCAGTGTGTTTCGTTACATCCTCAAAGAATTCAATCAGGTTCATAAGGCACGATCTGCCCTAGACAGAGCCATGCTGACTATCCCACGTCAGATTATGCTTCTACAAATGCTCATAAATCCTGCCTCTCAGGAGCTTCTCCAACAACTTGCCCTCCACTGAAGTAAGAACCACTGGTCTGTAATTTTCTGGCTGATCTCTACTCCCTTTTTTGAAAAGGGAAAAATGTCTTCAAACCCTCTGGTACTTTTCCTCTCCCTATTGATATGCAAAGATCATCTCCAGAGGCTCAGCAATTTCCTCCCTCACTTTCCAGAGTATCCTGGGGTATATCTCAAGTTGTGTACCCCCAACTTGTGTTGAAATTGGTAAAATGTGACGCCAGAGCTCACATTCAGAGGAAATCATACAGAAACATGTAAAATTATGGAAGGAATAGAGAAGATAAAGGCAGGAAATTTGTTTCCACTGGTAGATGAGACATTGCCTCAAAATTCGGGTAAATTGGGATGGAGATGAGGAGGAACTGCGTTTCCCAGAGAGTGGTGGATCTGTGGATTTCTCTGCCCAATGACGGAGTAGAGGCTTCCTCAGTAAATATATTTAAGACAAGATTGGATAGATTTTTGCATAGTTGGGGAATTAAGGGTTATGGGGAGAAGGCAGTCGGTGGAGATGAGTCCATGGCCAGATCAGCCATGATCTTATTCAATGGCAGATCAGGCTCTAAGGGCCAGATGGCCAACTCCTGCTCCTATTTCTTTTGTTCTGATGTTCTCACCACAGACGAAAACCTCTCCTGAAATATTGTTCTTCAGCCATTGATGTCTTTTTCAAATATTTTTACAGGTTTGAAATTGCAGAGCACTTGTGTACAGGAATCTTCAACACAACAAAACATCAGTTTTTCTGTCTCTGTCTGGATATTTAAGGAGTGACCAAATATTTTCTTTGCAACGCCAACACATCTGTTGTCGATCCTTGGAGATGAAGAAGTATCTCATCCCAGCTGGTAAATGTATTCTGTCTCTGAAATGAAGTTTTCTCTTTTTACTCAGTGAAATTCACTGGAACCGGGAACTGAGAACACACCAGCATTTGTTCACTGGAGATCAGTTCTCAACTGCATTGATTGTACAAGGCATTCAAACGTCTGACTTTCTGAATTGCCAGAGAATTGATCGTAGTGAGATATCATTCTCCTTCTCTCAGTGTGGGAAGAGATTCACTCACAGGCTACCCACAGACACGCCAGTGAGTTCACAGTGGGGAGAAGCCATTCACCCGCTCTGTGTGAGGGAGGGGAACCACTCAGTCATCCAGTAATTAAGATACATCAGCAAGTTCACACCATAGTGAGATGCTACACCTGTTCTGACAGTGGGAAGCCATTCTGTTATTGATGCTAAAGGTATATCAGAAAATTCACCAGTGAGAGGACATTGACCTGCTCGGATGGTGGGAAGACATTCACACACTCAACCACAACACAGTGACACTCGTGAGTTCACACTGGGCAGAAGCCATTCGCCTGCTCTGAATGTGGGAAAGGGTTCACTCAATCATCTCAACTGAATGAACACCAGCGAGTTCACACTGAAAAGATGCCGTTCACCTGCTCAGACTGTGGGAAGGGATTCACTCACTCCTCCAAACTACAGAGACACCAGCGAGTTCACACCGGGGAGAAGCCATTCACCTGCTCAGACTGTGGGAAGGGATTCGCTCAATCGTCCAACCTACAGACCCACCAGCGAGTTCACACTGGGGAGAAGCCATTCACCTGCTCAGACTGTGGGAAAAGATTCATTCAGTCAAATCACCTGCTACAACATCAGCTAGTTCACACTGGAGAGAGACCATTCACTTGTTCAGACTGTGGGAAGAGATTCCTTCAGTCATCTGACCTACTGACACACCAGCGAGTTCACACTGGGGAGAGGCCATTCACCTGCTCTAAATGTGGAAAGGTATTTGCTCGGTCATCTGTACTGAAGGAGCATCAGCGAGTTCACACTGGGGAGAAGCCGTTCACTTGCTCTGAATGTGGAAAGGTATTTGCTCGGTCATCTCAGCTCTTGAGACACCAGCAAATCCACTCTGGAGTGAAACCATTCCTCTGCTCAGAATGTGGGAAGGGATTCACCGATGCAGCTCAGCTGAAAGATCATCAGTTTGTTCACACTGTGGAGAGACCGTTCACCTGCTCAGACTGTGGGAAAGGATTCACTCGGCGTTCTAGACTACTGACACACCAGTTAGATCACACTGGGGAGAAACCATTCATCTGCTCAGAATGTGGGAAGAGATTCACCCATTCCGCTCAACTGAAGGAACATCAGCGACTTCACACTGGGGAATGGCCATTCACCTGCTCTGAATGTGGGAAGGGATTCACTTGGTCATCTCGACTGAAGGTGCATCAGCGAGTTCACACTGGGGAGAGACCTTTCAGCTGCTCTGAATGTGGGAAGGGATTCATTCAGTCATCCAAACTTGTGAGCCACTACCGAATTCACACTGGGAAGAAACTGTTCACCTGCTCCGATTGTGGGAAGGAATTCACTCGGTTGTCTGAGTTTAAAATACATCAGCGAATTCACACTGGGGGATGCCACTCTCCTGTTCTGAATGTGGGAAAGGATTCACTCAGTCAATTCAATTAAGACTATAAGATATAGGAGCAGAGGTCGGCTCTTCGGCCTTTCGAGGCTGCTCCGCCATTCAGTCATGGGCTGATCCAATTCTCCAGTCATCCCCACTCCCCTGCCTTCTCCCCATACCCTTTGATGCCCTGGCTAATCAAGAACCCATCTCTCTCTGTCTTAAGTGCACCCAATGACTTGGCCTCCACAATTGCATGTGGCAACAAATTCCACAAATTTACCACCCTCTGACTAAAGTAAGTTCTCATCTCTTTTCTAAATGGATGACCTTTGATCCTGAGTTGTGCTCTCTTGTCCTAGATTCACCTACCATGGGAAATAACTTTCGCATATCTAATCTGTTCAGAGCTTTTAAAATTCAGAATGTTTAAATGAGATTCCCCTCACGACCCCAGCCCCCATTCTCCTAAACTCCAGGGAATACAGCCCAAGGGAAGCCAGATGCTTCTGTTATGTGTAACGCGCTGTAAGGTTTCACTGCTAATGTAGTGACTTCTTTGTAATGTTCACTGCTGAAGTAACAGTTTCTCTGCAGCAGCAATGTTCGTGTTATGGCTGGCGATAACAGGACTGTGGGATGCATGTCAGCCAATCAGGATTTTGTTGCTCTGTTTCGTGAATCTAGGAGCGTTGATTTTGTCAGAGAGAGAGAGATGGAGAGAGAAGACGCGAATGGAGAGATTTGCTAGACTGCCGGAGAGGGTGGACTCGGAGCGCGGGTCCGAAGGGCAGTAACGATCGGAGGAGGCTGATGGGGACCGATCGGCCTATCAGTGAGCTCCACTTTTGCGCACAGACTGTTTAATAAGATCGCATCCTTTATTCAATTTTGTTTCTCTACTAACCATACAGTCAAAGTAAGAGTTATAAAGCTTAATCATTTAATCGCAAAGTGTGTTCTGTTTCTTATTTCTGGGCACTAATTTGTAACAGGGGACACATCGGGCAGCATCCATCCAAACGACATTTCTTCAGTTTGGCCGGGAAGGGGGTTATCACCCCCTAGATTAAGCCGCTAGGCAAAGCGAGAATTACAATTGTGGGGGCTGCGTTCGGGATTGATTCTGTTGGATGCTGTGTAATTACCCAGAGAAATGAACCAGTGGGGCAGATATTTGTACTCCGGATGAATTGTTAATTCCACTGTTAGGTTCTGTTGAAGTTGTGATTGTGAGCGGAGACTTGATAAAATGGCGGATGCTGCTCTTGTTCTCATGCAGACCAGCGCTGAGGGAGCTGGAGGCGGAGATTTCAAAGACAGGTTTCTATCATTTCTGTGGAGTGAGGGGAAAGAGTGGTCGGAGTTGGAAGATCTAATTAGTCCACATCCCCCGGTGGAGAGTGAGAATTCTGAGGTAGTAGCCGCCCTTACTTCTCTGGCGAATAAATGGAAAAATCAGATTCCAAGTCGCAGCTATGGCAGGCTCCACCTATTCTCTGGAATAACACCCACCCCGAAAGGGGAGGAGGAGTATGAGACGTGGGCGGAACGGACCTCTCAGTTGTTCGATGAGTGGCAGTGCTCGGATGATGAAAAGCGACAGTGATTGGTCGAAAGTTTGAATGGGCGGGCCGTTGACGAGAGAGCTGTCAGGTTACATTATCCCGTAGCGACAGCTGTCAGTTATCAACAAGCACTGGGCAATAACTTTGATCCGACTGGAAGCCCAGTGGAGCTCCTGGTGGCGTTTCAGAGCATGCGTCAGGAGCAGGGGGAGAAGGTTTCTGCTTTTATTTTACGGCTAGAGAGGCAGCTAAATTGCTTGCGGCACAGAGGGGTCATTCAGGCGGCTGAGGTGGATCGGTTAAGAATGGACCAGATAGCCAGGGGCGCAGTGTCCCATGATCTGATTGTGTGGAGTCTCTGACAGTCTCGTAAGACGCGTCCCCTCCATCTTTTGTTGAACTGATCAGAGAGGTACGGGAAGAGGAGAATGCGGCGGAAGCACGGGAGGACTCAGTCAGCAGGGTACAGTCCTCGGTAGTGTCCCCTGCGGTGAAGTGACCACAGATAGCCTACCCCGGGGAGCGGTAGAAGAGATTGTGGCAGAGTTGAGAACGGAGATACGTCGGTTGTTATCAGCGGGTGTGACCCCCCCCCCCCCCACCATATGTTGGGGCTGATGGGGGGGGGGGCTGCAGATTCCCCAAGGGGATGAACAGTGCGGAGGGCTGCTGGCAGCAGGTCTCACGCCAGAAGGAGAGTGAGCCCACGGGTACCTCGGCAGGGAGAGTCGTTGGGAAAACCTAGAGGGGACCCAGTTAGGGAACGGCCCGGTATCTCTGGGGGAACACGTTCCCAGCAATGTACCAAGGAATTCCCGAAAGGAAAAGACCCTATTCCTGAAGGCTTAGTGGGACCACGCTCTAGTGTGTCGCTACGGATAGAGAGTATTTACGCTAAAGCCATATTCGACACGGGATCGCAGGTCACGTTACTGTACCATTCGTTTTACAACCGGTATCTGAAGCATTTTACCCTTGACACCATTCAGTGCACTGGAGATTTGGGGTCTCAGTGCTGGTGATTATCCATACGACGGTTATTTGTCAGTGAAACTGGAGTTCTCGGAGGCCGATGTGGGAGTGTCTGAGGGTCTTGGTATAGAGGTGCTGGTTTCCCTGTTGAGAAGGGCTGCGTTTCAATTCTGGTGGGGACCAACATCCCTCTGGTGAGGAGGCTCATGGGGGTCTGTAAGGAGAAGGCGAGGGAGAGATTTTGGAGACCCTGTCCGTGCTCCCAGTGTATCAAGGTGATTTTGAGGAAGTGTGTGGCAGCATTGGGCTGGATACCAAATTTAAACCAGGGACCGTGTGGTTCACCCAGTCGAAGCCAATGTGATACGGCCCGGGGAAATAGCGAGAGTGATGGAGACCCACCATATTTCCCAGAGTGCCTGAGGGCGAACCTTTCTTAGTGGACGCTCTGGAGAACTACAATGGGGTGTCGGGATTTCTGGCTGGGGTGCTGGTGAGGCCCGAATTGCAGAAGCCCTCAGTTTTACAGCCGAGCAGGGTGGCAGTGATCGTCAGGAACACTACGAAGAGGGAGGCCACCTTCAAGCGGGGGATGCCCCTGGCGCATTTGTTCCTGGTGACGGTAATGTTTGGAGCCCCCGTGAGGCACGCCGGGGAGAAACTATTGGAAAAGCGGGGGAAGTTGACCGCTGAGTCATTCAACTTCGGGGACTCCCCGGTGCCGCCGGGCAGGAAAAGGAGGCTGGTGGAGAAGATGTTGAAGCTGGAAGGTGTATTTTCCATTAGCGAGTTTGATGTTGGTTGTTCCAAGAGCACGCGTCACGCTACCCGGGTGACCGAGGACACCCCGTTTAGAGAGAGGTCGCGGCGACTGGCCCCTGCAGACATGGAAGACGTGCAGCAGCATTTGTGTAAGTTGAAGGGAGCTGGGATCATCACTGAGTCCCAAAGCCCCTAGGCCTCCCCAGTAGTCGTGGCCCGGAAGAAGAACGGGAAGGTACGCATGTGTGTGGACTATAGGACTCTGAACAGGCGCACCGTCCCTGACCAGTATACGGTCCCGAGGCTCGAAGACGCGCTGGTCTCTCTGAGTGGTGCAAAGTGGATTAGTGTGCTGGATTTGAGGAGTGGATAGTAGCAGATCCCCATGAGTGAGGCCGACAAAGAGAATACAGTCTTTATATGTCCTCTTGGATTCTTCCAGTTCGAAAAGATGCCCCAGGGCATATCGGGAGCCCCTGCAACCTTCCAGCGGGTCATGGAGAAGACGGTAGGTGATATGAACTCGCCTGAGGTGTTGGTGTATTTTGATGACCTCATAGTATTTGGATTCACCTTGGAAGAATATGAAGCGAGGCTACTCAAGGTGCTCGCTGCCTGAAAGCTGAAGGGTTAAAACTTTCCCTGGACAAATGCTAGTTCTGCCAAACGTCTGTTAGCTGCGTTGGACACGTAATCTCACGGTTTGGAGTAGTGACGACCCGGCTAAGATAGAAGCGTGATCACTTGGCCAAGGCCCCAGACGGTGAGCGCCCTGCGCTCATTCCTGGGGTTCTGTGGTTATTATCGGAGATTCCTGATGGAGTTGTGACAGACCCGGCTAAGATAGAAGCGGTGATCACTTGGCCAAGGCCCCAGACTGTGAGCGCCCTGCGCTCATCCCTGGGGTTCTGTGGTTATTATCGGAGATTCCTGACGGGCTACGCCAAAGTGAGTCACCCCTTGAATCAGCTTCTGTGTGGTTACCCTCCCCTGGGGAAGAAAGGGAGGGGAGGAGGGACAGGAGGGTGGAGAATATCTAAATCCGTCAGAGACTTTTGGACAGAGGTGGATGATTTCAGTCTGAAGCACCGGCCGGGGAGCCGGAACATTGATGCGGATGCTTTGTCCCGACAGGTGCATGAGGGACTGGACAGGGACGAGGAGGGGGAGAGCGTTCCTGTCCCTGGGGTGATGGCCCTGTGTCAGTTTGCCATCACCGTGAAGGCATAGGAAAAGGAGCGGCCGGATCGAGCAGTGGATCAATTGGGAGTTTCCGATGACGCCATACCCCAGGTTTACTGTAACCTGACTGCTGCCGGAATTGAGTTCTGGGGAAGTGGCAGCTGCTCAGCGGGATGACCCGGGCATTGGCACTATTTGGTCTGCGGTAGAAAATTGAGACACGGCTCAGACAGAGAAGAGAAAACAAGCTTCGGTGCCTCCATTGCTGAAAGAGTGGCCTCGACTGGAGTTGAAGAGCCAGATCTTATTCCGGGTCACGTCATGACAGGTCCGACCCGGCGTTGCCAGCTGGTCTGCCCAAGAAGTATCAGAGGATTGCACTGATGTCTCTTCATGATGATTCTGGACATTTGGGGGTGGAAACGACCTATAAATTGCTCAGCGACTGGTTTTACTGGCGTCGAATGAAGTCGGAGGTTGAAGAATACTGCAAGTCGTGCATTCGTTGCATACGCCGGAAGACACTGCCTATGCGGGCAGCTGCTTTGTCCCACTTGCAGAGTGCAGGGTCCCTGGACCTCGTGTGTATAGATTTCAGGTCCATAGAACCCGATGCCAGCAACACGGCTAATGTCTTAGTCATTACGGGCCACCTCACCAGATATGCTCAGGCTTTTCCTACCGAGGACCAGAGGGCGACTACGGTGGCAAAAGTGTTGTGGGAGAAGTATTTCGTTCATTATGGTCTTCCCAGGCGGATACATAGTGACCAGGGACGGGACTTCGAGAGCAGACTCATCTATGAGTCACTGGGCATGCTTGGAGTTGAGAAGTCGAGGACCGCGCTCTATCACGCGCAGGGCGATCCCCAGCCTGAGGGGTTTAATAGGACCTTGTTGGACGTACTCGGGACCCTGGAGATCAGCGAGAGCTGGTGGAGTCAACATATTGAGATCTGGTTCACTGTTACAACTGTACACGAAATGAAGCTACTGGGTACTCGCCATGTTATCTGCTGTTTGAGCGCGAGGCGAGGTTGCCCATTGACCCTTGTTTTGGTACTGATGAGGGTGACGTACCACCGAAGCCTTATCTGAAGTATTTGTGTGATATGAGGAGAGAGCTGAAAAGCGCTTATGAATTGGCTGGGGCTGCAGCCGCCAAGCAGAATCGAGGAAATAAGAGGAGGTATGATCAGAAAGTGAGGTTCTCCCAACTCCTGCCGGGAGACCGAGTCCTCATAAGGAATTTGGGGCTTCCTGGAAAGTACGTTAGCTGACCGCTAGGTGGCCACACCCTATGTGATGGAGAGTCAGATGCCAAACCTACCAGTGTTCCGGGTGAAACGAGAGAGAGGGGAAGGGTCCTGTCAAGATTCTCCATCAGAACCACCTGCTGCCCCTGGTACAAGAGGTTCAGGTTGACCCAGAGCCCGACTTGGAGCCTACACCTAGTAAGAAGACTCTGCGAAAACGCAGGGCGACTGCAGGGCCCACAGCAGGAGAGGCTGGGCCGGGCCGCGCCCATGAGAGGGATACTGATTCGGAGGATGATGATCTGGACGTGAGGTACATGCTGCCTTTCGCTAATTCCCCAGTGATGGAGGAAGAAAGCCCTGCCCCTTTTCCACTGAGTCAGGTGACGTAGAGGGGGTGGGGGAGTTGTGGGCAGCCTGGGTTATAGCAGGACATTGAAGGAGAGGAAGTGGGGCATGGACACGGGACAGAGGGCTCCGGGTTGCGGGGGTGGGGGTGGGGGAGGACTCGGCAAGCAGACCCGAAGTATCACCAGCAGCGTCTGAGTCTGAAGAGTTAGGTGAGGAGGTACGGATGTCTCAGAGAATTAGTAGACCACCGGATAGGTTGACCTATGTAGCGCCTGGGGAACAGTGTGTGATCTCTGCTGTTGTGGCGAGCTATGTCACTGACTTTGCATCTGGATTGGACTTTGTGTTTGTAGGAAGGGTTGGCGAACTATCTCAACGTCATGAGGACATGACTAAATTTGGTGGTTGGGGGAAAGTGTAACGAGCTGTAAGGGTTCACTGCTATGTAATGTTTCTTTTTGTAATGTTCACTGCTGAAGGAATGGTTTCTCTGTAGCAGCAATGTTTTGGTTATGGGCGGAGATAACCGGACTGTTGATGCATGTTAGCAAATCAGGATTTTGTTGCCCTGTCTTGTGATTCTGGAAGCAGCTGCTTTTGCGGGCTTTTGCGAGAAGGAGAGAGAGAGAGAGAGAGAGAGAGAGAGAGAGATGAAGAGTGAAGACGCGAACGGAGAAATGTGGTGGATCGCCGAACGGGGTCGTCTCCGAGCGGAGGCCCAAAGGAGGAGATCGATGGAGGAAGAAGAACAACTGAACTGCGTGAGCTCCAACTTCGTGCGCACAGGACTGTTTAATCAGATTGGTGCCTTATTTCCATTTTATATATATATATTTTCACTACTAACCATGTAGTCAAGGTAATAGTTATAAAGCTTAATTGTTTAACCGCAAATTGTGTACTGTTTGTTATTTCGGGGTACTGATTTGTAACAGGGTACACATCGTGCAGCATCCAGCCAAACGAGATTTCTTGAATTTGGCCGTACTGGGGGACTATCACCCCGTAGATTAAGTCTGGAAGAAGCGCGTGTTACAATTCATTTTCCTTCCATTTATAAAATAGTTAACCCTTTCATTTCTTCTTCCATGCACTTCCCGACACTGTGCACCATCTGCCAATTTTCCCCATATTCCTAAAATACTGATTCAGTCCGCCATTTCATTTGCCCCCATTACTAATTCTCGTTTACCCACGGCCGGAAATTCGCCCTCTCCTCCCTTTAACATGTCATGTAGCTGAAGAAACCTTTGGTATCCTCTTTTATATGACTGTCTAGCTTAAATTCGTATTCCATCTTTATGTTCTTAATGACTTTTTGGTTCACTTCTTTTGGTTTTCATAAGCTTCCATATTGTCTGACTTCCCACAATTGTTTTTTACTCAATTATATCGCCTCTCTTAGATTTTTATGCTGGCATTGACATTCCTGCGAAATTCTTCTTCTTTTGTGATGTATTTATCCCGAGCCTTCCGAATTGCTTCCGGAAATTCCAGCCATTGCTGCTCTGCCGTAGTCCCTGCCAGTGTTCCCTTCCGATTAATTCTGGCCGATTGTAATTGTCTCTGTGATTACCGGTACTCTGCTGTAATACCAGCACATCTGATTTAGCTTCTCCTTCTCAAACCCCAAGGTGAGCTCAGAAACATTCTGCTCATTTGTCCCTAAAGGTTGTTTTGCTTTCAGGTTTCCAGTCAGTTTCTCTTCATTGCCCCACACCCAGTGCAGGAAAGCAGATCCTCCAGTGGGTTCAAACGTCAGCTGCCTTAAAAAGCGATCACGAAGGAACTCTAGAAATTCCCAGAAATGGAATCCAGGATTAACCTGATTTTCCCCATCTACACGCATATTTAAATCCCCCATGACTATTCTACCATTTCCCTTTCGGTTAGCATTCACTGTCTCCCGTTGTAATTTGTAGGTCACATCCTCACTGCGGTTGCATGATCTGTACAGGGCCTTTTCACCTTGTAGTTCCCCAGCTCTATCCACAATGATTCAACACCTTCCGCCCCCATATCGCCTCTTTCTAATGATTTGATTTTGTTTGTTTAACAAACAGAGCTAAACCACCACCTCTGCCTTCCAGCCTGTTCTTTCGGTACTATATGTATCTTTGGATGCTAATCTCCCAGCTACAATCTGCTTTCAGCTATCGACGTCAGTCATTAGTAGCAGAGGCGCTCATTAAGATGGGGCGACCTGGCTTTTCACCAATTTAACAAAAAGTGTTTATCCATATTCCGCCCTATATTTTCACGTTAGCCCATTATTCATGTGAAAGTTGGAGACTAGAGAACTGGCAGTGGATTGGCCACCCAGTATCACACCAGCCCTACAGTTGTCTGGGGACGTCAGAATGTGAGGTACTGAACAGGAAAGGGAATAGATAGACATATCCACAGACCAAATGCTGGGCGGCATTCTGGAGCAGTACATTGATTGGCATATGGCGGGACACTGAGTTTATGTGTCGCCATGACGGTGTTTTACTCCCTCACGTCCACGCCCCCCTCCCTCCACCACACAGACTACCCTAATGCCCCGGAGCTGCCGGTAGCGGGGAAAACCCGCCCGGAAATAACACCTTGGCCATCAGGCGGTGATTGAGAGGAACCAGAGCCCGGGCTGGAGACACACAGCGGCCCGCACTGGCTAGTGCTCAGGGCGCCGCTTTATTCATGAACTGAAGCACCGAGGTGACCGGATATTTCACCGCGCCGATCAGCTGCTCCCTGAATTTCGACTGAGTCACCGCGTAAATAAATGTATTCGTGCAGCAGCTGAAATTCCTCAGCAAAACTCCGACATAGTGAAAGATCCATTCGGACTCACTGAAATCAGATCCTTTTCCTGCGACCTGATAATATATGACATTTGCAACGTACGTCATCCACAGGAAGATGAAGTTGCCGGAGAGGGTGAAGAGTAAAACCACAGACCTCCTCCTGCTCTCCATCTCCGGGTCACTGCGGTTCTCCCCCTTGCTCTGACCCTTCAGCCCCTTACGGACCCGACTGGCCACTAAAATGTGCCTGACTGTAAGAGCGTTGAGCAGCAGGATCCCAGCGAAAGGGAGGAGCGGAGTTAAAACCGTATCGAGCCAGTCATATCCCACCCACCCGGGGTCAGTGAAATAATTTTCCTTGATTCTGCAAAACCACGGTACATTGTCAATGATCACGTTGTGTTCAAACGTGAAATATCGTGGAATGTTTTTCAGACAAGACAGTACGCCGGTTGTTGTCAGAACCACAGCCGCATTTTTCCCGGTGCAATATTTTGTTTTCAGCTTCTGGCAGCAAATGGCAACAAACCGATCAAAGGTGAAAGTGACGGTGAACCAGACCGAACAGTCTGTGGCTGCGTACGTCAGTGAATCGATAACACTGCAGACAGGGGTGATGTCCAGAAAATTCCACGGGAAGTAATACCAATTGATTCGAGACAAAATGACCTCGGTGACAATAGTCAGTAGATCCGCCGCTGCCATGGCCACCAGGTAGCGAGTGGTGCAGGTAGAGAGGCCGCACTTTCCCCGGGACAGGATCACAATCGCCATTAAATTGACTGGAGAGAGAGAGGGAGAGAGAGAGAGGTGTGGGGGTGGTGGAGAACCGACCCTAGCATTACTGAACACATTCTCCAGGAATTAAAGAGGGATCGGACTTCAGCTAAAGATCAAGCGTGCCAGAGTCTGTGAACGGCTGCTAATCTAACATCGGACACGGGTCACACTGCCTCTGACCTGCCTTTTTCAGTATGAAGACACGACGATGTGTGGACAATTGTCGACCATAAAAATAAGCTGTATGAACAACAACGATCGGTGCTGATCCCGATTCCAGTCACTGACGGAGCCGGTTTCACTGATTTAACCGTGACTGACCAGGCCTCCTGAAGCTCAGCGTCTGATTGGACCGAGAAGGGACACAGAGGGGAGCAACGCACGCGAAATACTGGCGGGACCCAAAAAAAAATCTATCGTTTCGGGGCGAGACCTATCTTCAGGTCGATACAGCGCCCAATTTACGACGGGTCTCAGGAACAACTTGGTAACCAGAGACTGAATGGCTCCGTTAATGGATTAATTCTACAGCACAGTTCAATTCGATAACACGCGGCAGCAGATGCATGGACACTGGTTCAGGTGATCTGTGCCAGACTCCACCGGGAAACGTGAAACACTGGACCAGGGGTTCTGTCTGAATAATAACTCAATACAAGTGAACTTCACAATGTAAACCCATCCCAGTCACCCCTTCACGGGGACCCTCCGTTTCCCAGCTGTGGGACAACTCTGGACAAGGTCCCATTAAAAGCCCCCCAGTTACACCGTCCAGGAGAGCTGCCCGCCCCGGTACTGGGACAAATCTGGACAAGATAATATTAAAGGCAAAAACAAAGTTCAGGTCGATCCCCTGAGTTAGAGGAGAGACCGGGGATTCGTTCATCTTGTCATTAAATATGAAATAATCAGGATGCTGAATTGATAGGATAAATATCTTTGACGGATATCTATGCAAAGATCATCAAGTTGGAAGCTTGTTGATTGATTATAAACAGGTTCACACCGGTTAACACACGGAAATACCAAACATGAATTGCTGTGCTCACTCACCAGGAACTCCAGTGACGGCAATGAGCAGGTACAATATTTTCTGCACACTGTAGTACCGTTTCAACATTGCCGACATTTCCCCTGCGCGGCAATGTGTCCCCCTGTGCCTCAGGCGGTCTATTGGAATGAAATGTTGAAGCACCACATGTCCCGGGTTTATAAACACCATCTAGCGACCCCACAGGGACAGACTTCAACATATTGTATAATAAAACTCCTTAACTTATTTAGAAACCTATTACATCAGACAGGTGCCATCCCCGCGGTGACGGGTTGTGATTAATTTAGTGAATTAATTTTTAGACCAGCTGTGTGAGTAACTTTGTCCCAATAACGGAGCAGAACCTTCGAGGTGTCTTATCAATAGCATTTGCTTCCACTGTAAATATGTACTTCAGGGAAATGGAAATCATTTATCAAATACAGAATATTGAAATAAAGTCTGTAAAATTGCATTGAATCGCCCACTATTGCCATTCTCGTCAACGGTATAAACACTTGATGTAGTTGGGGTTTTTGTGGACTCGACCTAGAGGGTCCTTTGTAAGCTGTCTGTGTGTGGCGACATGAATAAACACTTTCCGATCTATGAAACCTTCCAACTACTTCACTGACTTAGTCATAGTCAGAACATTTGGGGCCTCGTCCCGAAACTACCCCTGACCCTACCGCATGGCCATAAAACTCAACAGTCCAGTGGTGGTGGGGTGAGAATTTCTTAATCATATCACCCCACATATGTCAAAGAACATGGCGGAGAGCTGGAAAGGTAGATGAAACTTCCGTTATGTGTGTGTGTGTGTGTGTGTGTGTGTGTGTGTGTGTGTGTGTGTTGTGTGTGTGTGTGTGTGTGTGCGCGCGTGTGTGTGTGTGTGTGTGTGTGTGTGTGTCTGTGTGTGTGTGTGTCTGTGTCTGTGTGCGCGAGTGTCTGTGTGTGTGTGTCTGTGTGTGTGACTGTGTGTGTTGTGTCTGTGTGTGTGACTGTGTGTGTTGTGTGTGTGTCTGAGTGTGTGTCTGTGCGTGTGTGTGACGGTGTGTGTGTGTGTGTGTGTGTTTCTGTGTCTGTGTGCGCGAGTGTCTGTGTGTGTGCTTTCACGCACTTTCAAATCTTATGCATCCCCAATCTGTGCGCACCGCTAAAACTCTGCAACCCCCACATTCAAATTAGATTCTCCAAGTAACAGTGACTTCAAACACTTCACATCATGGCTGCCTGAACCATAAATTCAAATTGCATTTATTGCTAATGTTTGTACGAAAGAACCTTGATATTCGTCACAGCCCCAAATCAGCAGGCACCCCCACATACACATTGGATTATACCAAATCCTTTCGCACTCCAAATTCCATATGCACACCACGTTCGCCGATAAACTCCTAAATTTACGGAGATACCCAAATCTGTGTGCACCCCCAAGTTAACAGACACCACAAAACGCCGACACCAAATCTGACACACCCCAACTCGGTGCGCATCTCCAAGTCTGCCGGCAATACCAAATGTGTGTGCAGCCTTCACTTTGCCAAAACCCCCAAATCCCGAGATCCGTGTGCATCCCCAAACCCAAAGACACTCCAAATCGGCTGGTATCACCAAATTAATCTGTACCCCCAAATACTCGTAAACTTCACTAAATCTGCATGCACCGCTAAATTCATGTTGATCGGCGTATTCTTAACATCCGCCTACATCAGAGCACATTCCCAAATCAGTATGGACCGCCAAATCCGTGTGCGCCCGCAAATTAGAGCATGATCCCAAATCATTGTGAACCCCAATTCCGTGCGCAACCTAAAACCGATGACTCCGAAATATGCACGTCAGTACCCAGAGGAAGAAAAATTTCAAACAGGTTACAAAATAAATGCTTCTGCCTTAAAAGATTAGTAAGGAAAACAGTTCAAAGTTCAATGACATCCTAAATCTGTCGGCACACCAAAGTCTCACACATCCTCAACTCCGTGTGCAATCCCATATTCTTCGACCCTTCCTAAATCAGTGCACATCTCCAAATCCATGTGCAGTCCCCTAAAATGCAAGGCTAAATTCAAAGTTCAGGACACCCCAAATCCAAGTGCAGCCACAAATCTACCAATACACGTAGAATTGTATCCAGCCGCTAATCAGTGGGTACACCAACAAACCTATGTACTTACATGGAGCACCCAAATTAACTGACAGCTCGAAATCTGTGTGCAGCTCCAAATCTAGCAGCGCTCTCAAATCTGTGCGCACCTCTAAATCCATGTGCAAGCCCTTCAGTCATCGAACCCCAGGTTTGCCGACACCTCCCGAGATGTGCACGCATCCCTAAATCGATATGTCGACGCACATCCAACACCCAAAGGGACCCAGAATCATGCGGATCCAATGCGACCTTGCTTTGTGGATCCAGAATTGTCTTGCACAGAAAAGGCAAAGAGTGGTTGTAGACGGGTCATGTTTTGCATATAGGTCGGTGACCGGTGCTGTGCTTCAGGGATCTTCTCTGGGAGCCCTTCTCTTCGTGATTTTTATAAATTACTTGAAATGAGGAAGTGGAGGGATGGGCTATAAAATTTGCTGATGACACAAAGGATGTCAGTGTTGTGGAGAGTGTGACTGGCTGTCAGAGGTTACAGCGGGACATCGACGGGATACAAAACTGGGCCGAGAGGGGCAGATGGCGTTCAACCCAGATAAATATTGTTCAACCCAGATACCATCATTTTGGAAGGTCAAATATGATGGCAGAATATACTATTATTGGTAAGACTGCTGGCAGTGTGAACGATCAGAGGGATCTTGGGGTCTAAGACCATACAACACTCAAAGTCGCTGCGCAGGTTGACTGTGTGGGTAAGAAGGCATGCGGTGCATTGGCATTCATCAACCGTGGGATCGAGTTTAAGAGCTGAGGGGTAATGTTACAGCTATATCTGACCCTGGTCAGACCACACTTGGAGTACTACATAGCCTCAAGATTCGGGGGTGTAGATTTAGGATGGAGATGAGGAGGAACTTCTTTTTCCCAGAGAGTGATGAATCTGTGGAATTATCTGCCCAATTCGCAGTGGAAGCTACATCAGTAAATATGTTTAAGACAAGTTTGAATAGACGCTTGCATATTGAGGGAATTAAGAGTTGTGGGGGAAATGCAGGTAGGCGGAGATGAATCCATGGCCAGCTCAGCCATGATCATATTGAATGGCGGAGCAGGCTCGACGGGTCAGATAGCCTATTTCTGCTCCTATTTCTTATGTTCTTATGTTCACAGCCGGGCTTGGGACGGCATCAGACAGACTTAAAGGAAAAAAAAAACAACAACTGATATTTGATCTTTTTCATCTTTATAAATAACTCTCTCTCTGCTACAGAAGCCGAGCCATCCTTGTGTGAGCAGGCCAGAGACACAGGACGGGAATTTGCTGGTGTACATTCCCGAGGTGAGTGCCGAGGACCCCGTCCCATCTGTCTCAGCTTGGTCCTGGCTGTTGCAGGGGAGGGGGGGAGGTGAGTCTGGGACACTGGGGGAGCAGGGGACGTGCGGAGGAGATCTCGTACTGAATCGCCAACCCACCGCTCGGCCTACAGATGTACAAGTTCCTGCCTGTCGAAGTGCTTGCACTTCTTCACCGAGTCTTCGTGGTGGAGAATCTTCAGGACGCCTACGTGACCGTCTACGACTACTACGAAAATTGTAGGCACCTGGCCCCTCCCCTTTCCCCTCCCGAACCACTCACTGCAACCCTGCCAGCGGACACACCTCCTCCCTGTTCCCTGCCCAGCGGTTTCTGCCCCACTGCCCTCTCCACAGTCCCACTGAATGCCACTCCTTGCCCCTTCAGACCGCTGGGCACCCCTCCCTCCAATCCCTCTCCTTACGCGCTCCATATCACTCTACACAGCCCCCTTTGTCCAACACCCTACCCATTCACAGATTCACTCCTCTGCACTCACCCTCTCGCCTCTCCCTCAAACCCTTCGCATCCCGTTCCTCATGTTCTCGAAAACTCACTGTCACTCCATCCACGCGTTCACTGCGTCACATCCTTCAGTCCAATTCCTCTCCACCCGACCCGCCCTCACTCTCCGTCCACTCAGCTGGCCCCATCTCCCCTGATTCTCCAAGCCCGTCGCCCCTCGGTCCCCTCCCTTATCTCACTGCGTCACATCCTCTCGTCCAGTTCCTCTCCACCCGACCAGCACCCGCCCCCCCCCCACTCTCCGTCCGATCTTCTGCCCCCATCTCCTCGATTCTCAGAGCCCGTCGCCCCTTGGTCCCCTCCACTCGCTCTGCACGCCCATCCCACCCAGCCCCGGACCCAAAACCATCCCCCGTGCACACCTTTGACCTCCCTGCACTCACACTCTGACAGCTTCTCCTCACCCAGTTCTGCTCAATCACGCCCTTTCATCTCCATTGCCTCCTACCCCCTACTCGCCCCTGCTGCTACACCTTCCCCTCTCTCTCCTGCAGACCCCTCCACGCTCCTGAAGAGTGGCGTCTCATGCCGTCCACTCCACTCTCATTCTCTCTTCTCCCTTCCTCCAGCCCATATGACTATTGAATCCCTCCCATTTTATCCCCGTCAGATGAGGCCGCCATCGCTGGATACCACTGGCCAGCACCAGGTGAGATCCCGCGGAGACCCTCCCTCCGCGAGGGCGATGTGGCGAGTTTGACCGCTCCCCCCCCACCCCGCCCACCGCTGCCCGCGCTTCCCTCCCACCTCCCTGACACCATTCCTCAGGGCTGGATGCAGCCTTCTCCTGTGGGCATGTTCCTATCCAGGGTCAGCATGCAGAGCGGGTTGGTCATGTATGAGGTCCTCCCACCGTTTACTGAGGAGTGCATTAGAACAAAGGGTATCTGGGAATACAGGTCTACAATTCAGTGAAAGTGGCTTCACGGGTAGACCGGGTCGTATAGAAAGCTTTCGGCACACTGACCTTCAAAACACGAAGCACTGAGTGCAGGAGATGGGACGTTATGTTGAAGTTGTAGAACCGTTCAAGAGGCCTCATTTGAAATTCTGGTCAACTACCTACAGGCGAGATTAACTGAGTGCAGAGACACTTTGCAGGGTTGTTAGAATAAAGACCGTTACAGCGCAGTGCCAGCGCTTCGGCCGACAATTTTGCCGGGCCTTCAGGAACTGGGATTTCGGGAAATGTTGAATAGGGTCGGACTTAATTCCCAGGAACGCGGACGACTGAGGTGAGATTCGATCGAGGTATACAGAATTATGAGGGAAATAGATTGGGTAAATGCAAGCAGGCTTTTCCCACTGAGGTTGCGCAAGAATAGAGGTCAAGGATTAAGGGTCAAAGTGAAATGCTTAATGGGAACACGAGGGCGAATCTCTTCCCTCAGAGGGTGGTGAGCGTGTGGAACCAGCTGCCAGCAGAAGTGTTGGATGCGATTTTGATTTCAACAGTTAGGTTTGGATAAGTATTGTACAGGTCGGAGGGTTATAAAGGGGGGGGGGAAGGGATGAGAGAGAGGGAGGGAGAGAGAGAGGTAGAGAGAGGCTATATATATATAGCCGCACTCCGTTTCTCTCTCTCCCCTTTATCCATTCTCTTCCCCACTGCCCCAATCTATCCTCCACACATTCCTCCCTACCCTACCCACTCAATGCTCCTCTTCTTTCCCTTATTGTCAATAGGGCTATAGTACTTCCCACTCTGCTTTACAGCTGCGCAGCATGGACCGTGTACCAACAGCATTCCGAGAAACTGCGCGCCTGGAGCGTGCTGCCGCGGCTCGGGGTGGAGATCGATACGATAAGGGTGTTTAAGAGACAGTTCGACAGACAGTTAAATGTTCAGGGAACGGAAGGATGTGGAAAAAGGCAAGAGATTAATTAGGCTTCGTTAGATTAATTTCTTCGGCAGAACATCGCGGGGTTCAGGGCCTTTTCCTTTCCTGTGTCATTCGTTTGTCCTACATTCCCCGTGAATTGTTACTGTGCGCTCTCTGGCTTTCTCACAGCCTTCCTGTTACTGCGAGACCAGAACCGCACACAACACTCCCAGTGCCGCCTCCCCGACACCTAGTACTGTGGTCATATGATGCTCGAATCCTGTACTACGTCCGCCTCCTTCACCGCCCTGTCTGTCCATGTTTCCCTGTGCCCCTGTACTCCACAAGGTCGTCTCCTTCACCGTGATTCTCCGACTCCACATTGATTTCCGTTCTCTACCTCTCCCTCCCCCTCCCCTTTTCTTCCATTGTCCATCTCTCGTTCTCTGCGTTTCTCTCTCTCTCTCTCACACACACACACTCATGCTCTCTCCATCTTCCCATTTCCCGTCTCCCTGCCTCCCAAAAATTGCTCGTTTTTCCTGTTTGTCCCAAATTCTCTCCGCTCCACGGATTCCATTTTCAACCCTTCCCACTCTGAGAGAGAGACTAAATATACATATATAACCTCACAGTCTTTCTCTCCCTCCTCCTCCTCTCTTCATCCGCTCTCTTCTCCGCTGCCCCACTCTTTTCTCCACACATTCCTCCCTCCCCTACTCACTCACTGTCCCTTATTCCCTTCTTTCCCTTATTATCTATTTCTCCCGCTCTGCCCAACGCTTCTCCTGCCTCTCGCTTTCACCCCAATTCCCCTTTTCTGTAGCTCGCTTTCCCTCCACCCACCCGTCCCCCCATTGCCCCCACCCCGCACTGTGATGACGGGTTGACACGCACAGTGAATTATCTGATGTTGTATCATTCCTTGTTGTTTGGAAAGCGACAGTGTTCTCTCAGAAGTTAAAGGCTTCTGGTTTCCGGGAGAGGCCGTGTGTTTCCTTTTTTGTGTGGTACAGAATAGGCGGGGGAGGGGAGTGTGGAGAAGACAGGATAGTTATACAGAGAGAGAGAGTAAATATGTTGCCTCACTCTTTCTCTCTGTCCTCCTCTCTTTATCCGTTCTGTTCCCCACTGCCCCACTTTTTCTTCCACATGTTCCTCCTTACCCTACCCTCTCACTCCCTTCTTCTCTCCCTTATTGTCTCTTTCTCCTGTTCTGTCCAACAGCCGAGAGATACAGATGACCACATACCAACAGGTAGATTGACAGACAGACAGACGCACACACACACACACACACACACACACACACACAGACACACAGACACACACACACACAGACACACAGACACACACACACACACACACAGACACACTTTCACATCTCCCTCCCCAGGTCTCCACTGTGTCCTGTGTGCATTCAATATGCGACAGGTTTCAATCTGGTGTCTCCCTCATTTTTCTAAACTCACCGAGTTCAGGCCTGGAGCATCAAACGCTCCTCATAGATTCAGTCTCTCATTCCCTCAGCCTCCCCAATGCATTGCGTAGAGACTGTCCGAGCTCTCCCCTCTTCAGAATTAAACCCATGATATTTCTGTATCCCTTACAAACAATTCAATGCTATACGGTTCCCTGACCCAGTGTACACACATCGCTCTGCTGTCCGGAAGGGTCTCTTCCACACTAGCCATTTGTTCTCAGTGGTCACAGCATCACGACAAAGACTGAGAGCTGTCTGCTCGCTGGTCTCCGACACAAACACTCACAGACACACAAAGAGACGGACAGACACGCATGTGGACGCATATAAATACATAGAGATGCTGACACACAGAGATATTTTATTAAGGAATGCATTTGAAACTCTGAACTTTTTAAGGTGGAAGCAGCTATTCTGCAAATTGTTTGAAATGATACTTGCTCTGGAAAAATCTCATGTACATGCGGGGATGTCGTCGGGTTTGGGGGTGCACATGGAGAAGGGGCACACTGATTTTCGGAAGTGCGCATATTTCAGGATGTGTCGGTGCATTTGAGGGTGCACATGGATTTCAGAGTGCTGATGAATTTGGGGGTACACACTGACTTGGGGGTTGCATGCACGTTTCAGGGTGCACATGGATTTGGGTTTGCACATGGATTTGGGTTTGCACACAGATTTGGGTATGTGGGCGGATTTGGGGATGCACACTGTTTGGGGGATCCGAAGATTTGGGGGTGTGATGATTCACAAGGTTGTTTCATTTATAGATATTTTAACAACAAATACACTTTGAACTTTTATTTTGCTATTTGATTTAAGCAGGTATTCTGTGTATTGTTTGAAGCGAGTCTTGCTCTGGGATAATCTAATGTGCATGTGGGGGCGTCCATGGGGATGGAGTGCGAACAGATTTGTGTATGTCGTTGGAGTTTAGGGTGTTGCCAGGTTCTGGGTGAGCACGGAGTTGGGGGTGCAGACGGATTTGAAGATTGCGCTGATTTAGGGGTGATAAGCGAATATGGGGGTGCAGAGGTATTTATGGATGAGCGCAGAAATAGGGTTTGTCAGCGAATATGGGGGTGTCAGGGGATTTGGGAGCACCTACTGACGTGAAGATGGTTTTGCGGAGGTGCGCAGATTTGGAAATGTAATTGGATTTGGGGTTGCACACGGAATTTGGGATTTGGTATACACGGATGTGTTCATGGATTTCGGGTGCGCGCATATTTCACGGTTCTCAGGATGTGGTGGTGTGGTGAATCAAAAAGTTGCTTCACTTACAGGTAATTTAAACAATAAATGCAGTTTGAAAGTTGAATTTTGTTCTTGCTAAATTATTAAGGTGGACCTGCTTGAAATGATTCTTCCTCTGCTATAGTCTGATGTGTATGTCGGGGTGTCAGCGGGTTTCCGTTGCACATGGAATTGGGGTGCACACTAATTCAGTGGATACAGGTTTGGAATTGTGCGCAGATTTAAGGGGACGTCAACGAATATGCGGGTGAATACGCATTTGGATGTGTGTTTAGTTTTTGAACGCTGTTCTTGCTATTTTTAAGGTGAAGACAGCAGTTTTGTGAAGCGTTTGAAATGCTTCCTGCTCTGGGATAGACTCATGTGTTGGTGTACCACGGATTTGGGGATGTGCGAATGTTTCGGAGTCTGTCAGCGAAAGTGTGAGTACCCATGGATTTTGGGGTGTCAGTAGCTTTTGGGGTGCACACTGATTTGAAAGTTGAATGAGGGTTTGCCGGTGAGCAGAGATTTTTGGGTGTACACAGATTTTCAGATGTATGGAGAGTTGGGTGTGATGGCGGATTCGGGGGGTGAACACTGACTTTGAGGAGATGTTGGATTTGGAGGTTTGTTGAATCTCCAGGTTGTTTCGTTTATAGATAAACGCGATATGAACTTTGACCTCTGTACTTGTTTTTTTAAATGGAAGCAGACATTCTGTGAACTATTTGATATGATGCTTGCGCTGGGATGATCTAATGTGCATGTGGGAGAATCAGCGGGTCCGGGTCCGCAACGGATTTGGGGGTGCAGACGGATTTGAGAATATACGCTCATTTAGGAGTGCATTGGGGAATATGAGGAGGGTGCACAGGGATTTGGGAATGTGGACAGGAATGGGTGTTTGCCAGCTAATATTAGGGTGCATGTGAATTGAGGCCACACATGAACTTAGATGTACACGGATTTCGGGGCGCACACCTATCCATGTGTCAGTGCGAATCTGAGTATGTGCAGAGATTTGGGAATGTTGGCGGATTTCAGGGTGCATACGGATTTTGGGGGTTCGGTGGTTATGGAGCATACATTGGGAATGTGTGTGTATTTCAAGGGTTCTGCGGAGTTGGAGGGGCGATGACTATCCGACTTTTTTTTTTGATGAGAAATAATTTAATAATAAATGCATTTTGAACGTTGAAGTTTGTTCTTGCTATTTTGTAAGGTGGAGACGGCCGTTTTGTGAACTATTTGAAATGATTTTGCTCTGAGGTGATCCAGTGTGCAAGTGTGTCTGCTGATTTGGAGCTCTGACGAATCTCAAGGTTGTTTCATTTGTACATAGATTAATAATGAATGCAATTAGAATTTTGACCTCTTTTCTTGATTTTTATGGTTCAGGCAGCTATTTTGTGAAGTGTTTAAAACGAGAGATCGAGAGCATGTACAGTTTACGGAGACAGAGGGGAAGGGACTGAACCGAGGGGATAAATTGAACTGGATGTCTATGGATACGTGTAGAGTCAGGCCGGATCAGGCAGAAACAATGTTTTGATCCACACAGAGACACAGAAACACGCTACACAGAACGGCAGTTTCTTATCCGCCTCTCCAGCGCTCCGCCGTGTTCTTTAACACATACGTCGTGATATGATTAAAACAGACTCAACCCCCTACTAGACTGCTGAGCTTTATGGCCATGTATTAGCGTTAAGGGTGGGTCCTGGACGAGCACCGAAATGTTCTGTCTGTGACTATGACTAAGTCACTGAAAACGTTGGACGGTTTTCTGGATATGAAAGTGTTTAGTCACCATCACAAGCAGATCTTTTCTTAGCGACCCCTCGTTACAGTCCTCCAAACACAAACTATTCCAAGAGTTTATACTCTCGAGGAGAATGGAAACAGTAGGTGATTCAATACACTTTCACAAGCTACAATGACATAATTTACTTCAATCTTCTGTGTCTCTCAAATGGCTCAATTGAATTGCATACATACAGTGGAAGCATATTTAATTGATAAGAAACCACTGAAGGTCCAGTCACCTTTTCGGACAAACTAATTCACACAAACAGTCCAAAAATTGCACTAGTTAATTATTTAATCTCAATCTGTCACCACGGGGATTGCACCTGCCTGACGTAATTGGTCTGTAAATAGTTTTACAACAGTTATTTTTAAATCTGCTGAAATATGTCCCTGTGGAGTCGATAAATGGTATTAAAAACCCCAGGCATGTGCTGCCTTAACATTTCATTCCGAGAGATCGCCTGAAGCACAGGGGCACAGATAAAATGCCTGCAATGCTGTAAAGGTATTGGAGTGTGGAGAAAATATTGTACGTGTTCATTGCCATCATTGGAGTTCCTGGTCAGTGAGCAGAGCAATTCATGTTTGGTATTTCTGTGTGTTAACCATATAAATCTGTTTATGATCATTTGACAAGCTTTTATCCTGATGATCATTGTCCAGCTAACCGTCAGAGATATTGCTCCTGTCAGTTCAACACTCTGAATTGTCATATTTAACTCACGGGATCGACTCGAACGTTGTTCTTGCTTCAATGACAGCTTGTCCGGAGTTGTTCCGGTGTGGGGTCAGGCAGCTCTGCCGCAAGCTGTGACTGGGATGGGTTTACATTGTGAAGTTCACTGTTTCTGAGTTATTGAACAGAGAGAAACCCGGGTCCTGTGTTTCATGTCTCACTGTGGAGTCTGTCACAGTCGGATCACACTGCCTAATTGGGTCTGGTCACCGGAACCAGTGTCCACGGATCTGCTGACGAAATTATCGAATTGAGCTGCGCTGCAGAATTAATCCATTAACGGAGCCACTCAGTCTCAGGTTACTAAGTTTTTCCTGCTTTCCCTCTGAGACGCGTCGTAAATTGGGGCACCACTTCGTCCTGTCGAAAAGCCTTGGCCCAGAACCAGATTTTGTTCAGTTCCATTTATGCAGCCTGACCTCCCGAGTCCCTCCAGTATTTTGTGTCTGTTGCTCCCCTCTGTCTCCCTTCTTGGCCGCATCAGATGCTAAGTTTCCAGAGACCTGGCCCGTCACGGTCAAATCAGTGAAACGGCCACATCAGCGACTGGAGTCGGGATCAGCATCGATCGTTGTTGTTGATGCAGATCGATTTTATCGCCGACGACTATGCACACATTGTCTTATCTCCGCACTGAAGAAGGCAGGTCAGAGACAGTGTGACCCGTGTTTGATGTTAGATTAGCAGCCGTTCACAGACTCTCCTGATCTTTAGCTGAAACCCGATCCCTTGAGGAATGGGTTCAGTAATGCCTAGTGTCTGTTATTTTTTTCTCTCTCTCTCTCCCCCGTCCCCTTCCCCCATCCCCGTCTCCCTCTCTCTCCCTCTCTCCCTGTCCCCTTCCCCCGTCCCGCTCTCCCACTCCTCTCCCTCTCCCACTCCCGCCTCCCCCTCTCCAGTGAATTTAGTGGCGATTGTGATCCTGTCCCGGGGAAAGTGCGGCCTCTCTACCTGCACCACTCGCTACTTGGTGGCCATGGCAGCGGCGGATCTACTGACCAATGTCACCGAGGTCATTTTGTCTCAAATCCATGAATACTACTTCCCGTTGAATTTTCTGGACATCACGCCTGTGTGCAGTGTTAGTGCTGTACTGAGTTCACAGCCACAGACTGTTCTGTCTGGTTCACCGTCGCTTTCACCTTTGATCGGTTTGTCGCCATTTGCTGTCAGAAGCTGAAAACAAAATATTGCACAGGGAAAACTGCGGCTGTGGTTCTAACAACAACCGGCGTACTGTCCTGTCTGAAAAACATTCCCCGATATTTCACACGGGAACCCTGGGAGATCATTGACAATGTACCGTAGTTCTGTAATCTCATAGACAATTATTTAACTGACCCTGGGTGGATAGTATATGACTGGCTCGATACAGTTTTAACTCCGTTCCTCCCTTTCGCTGGGATCTTGCTGCTCAACGCTCTGACAGTCAGACACATTTTAGTGGCCAGTCGGGTCCGTAAGGGGCTAAAGGGTCACAGCAAGGGGGAGAACGGCAGTGACCCGGAGATGGAGAGCAGGAGGAGGTCTGTGGTTTTACTTTTCACTCTCTCCGGCAACTTCATCCTCCTGTGGATGACAGTGGTTGTAAATTTCATATATTATCAGGTCTCAGGAAAAGGATTGGATTTCAATGATTCTGAATGGATCTTTATCTACATCGGGGCTTTACTGAGGGATTTCAGCTGCTGCACGAACACATTTATTTACGCGGTGACTCAGTCGAAATTCAGGGAGCAGATAATCAGCGCGGTGAAATATCCGGTCACCTCGGTGCTTCAGTTTATTAATAAATACGCGTCCAGAGCACAAGCCGGAGGCCGCAGCAATTTTTCCAGTCCGGATTCCGGCTCCTCACATTCACCGTCTGATCTCCCAGTTTTTATTCTGGGGCCTACTGTCCCATTGACAGGAAGAACTGGGTCATTAGGATAGTGTGTTTCTCGGGAGGGGCAAAGCACCGTCCTGGACTCGGCAGATGTCAGTCAACGAACTACTCTGGAATGCCAGCCACCCATTTGTCTTTGCATATGTCCATCCATGCCCATTCCTGCCCACCAACCTCACAGACCGACTTTCCCACAAGACGGCTGAGTCTAGTCTGACGCTGGTTGGCTAATCCAATGTCAAACACACCAGTTTCCACCGTCCCGTTGAATGATCGTCTAACATGAATAAAGAGGGGGGCATTTGGATGAATGGCTTTTGACACTCCAATTTAATGGCGCATTCCCGCTTCTAACTGGACTGGAATGTGGTGTTCGGAATTGGGAAATAAAACTCTCACTGTTTTTTTTTCCTAATGAAAACTAAATTACCACCCCATCCCCGCCAAAATCCTATAGATTGTACGGAATAAAAACCCAATGCAGTGAATTAAATTAAACTCATTCCCACAATTTAAATATCGACGCCCAACGATTGTCATGCAATTTGCATTTGATTTCAATCTACCTGATCAGCGTCACCCTGAAATAGTCTGTGTGCAAATGTTCCATAATGAAAAAATCTACACGACCCAGTATGAAGTTATCCAACACGACATTTGGAAAAAAAAAACAACATTTTAATATGGCCAATTCAGGTGGTATCGGTATAATTGCTTCCCTTCTTGTTTGTAGCCACTTCTCCCATGAACCAAACACTGTTCGGTGTCTGTAAAGGTGTGCCACTAGATTTCCCAGAAGCCCTCAATTCTTAACCCTGTAAACCCCCGAAACAGGCTCTGATCTGCAAAGCGGATGGTCTTTATCCACTTTTAGCAGCTTTTGTAACTAAACAGTTAAACCTCTTATTCCGCTCAAAACCTCTGTGTGCAGGGACCCATCAGAATAAATCATATACACCAATACTTTGTGTATGAAATAATGTTTGACGAGTTTCCAACAGTAAATCTGATCTGCTGCTAGGCTAACAATTTTCCTCCACCTACTATACACCTAAAATGATGTCAACAAGTCCTGCTGTTTAAACTGATAAATGGTCGGTAAGTTGCTTCTTTATCGTTACTTTTAATTCGGCACAAAAAAAAAACCGGTACACCCACAGTTCCAATTAAATTGTCTTTTGATCCCTCTGCAACAACATATTATATCCCTCTGTTAACATATCATAATAATATTCCTTATATATTGTTGAACCAACAGACCCTCAGGCGTATCAGAATCTTTGGATTCATTAAAATATGACACCTAAAGTCTACCAGTCATAGGCAGAACAAGGTGGCATTTCATAGAACGTGACAATTGGGGCATCTTGCATAATCCAGCAATCCCATCTTCCCAACGTGATAAGATCCCAGCCACCTAAACCTAAAAAGACTCTTTGTGTGATGTTCCCAACAGTCCTCTACCACAACTTTAACAGGATGATCACTTCTCTGCACCCTCAAATTAATTCGATATGTCAGCAATACTGCAGTCTCCGAAATCCTGAGGGTAGTTGTCCCATTTCAACCAGTAAAGCCCAAACAGGGGACGGTAAGCAACATGATTTTAAATCCTGAGCTTCTATCACATCCAAGCATTTTACAGTTGAAAATGATGCTGATCCATAAGCCACACAGCCATAATCAAGAATTTATCTAATTAAACAAATAAAATGGCGAACAAAGATTTTCGTGTACCACCCTGAAACACCCATATAAACACATGAGAATCCCAAATCAGTGTGCACCTCAATTCCGTTCGCACCTTAAACCCGTTGACATCCCACATGCCCATCAGATTATCCAGGAGGAAGAATTATTTTCAGCAGTTCCACCGTAATAATATAATGAGCAAAGTTCAAAGTTCAAACTGCATTTGTTATTAAAGTACCTATAAATGAAACAACCTGGACATTCATCACATTCCCAAATCGGCGTGCAATAGCAAATTTGCCAACACATCCAAATCTGTCACCATCCCCAACTCAATATGCACTCCGAAATCTCTGCACATCCTCAAATTCGCATGCAACCCCTAGGCAGTGTGCATCCCGTATTTACCGACACCCTGAAATCCGTCTGCACCCCTTATTCACCGACACAAACTAAAATCTACGCCAATCCGCAAATCAATGTGCAGCCTTACTTACATGTACAACCCCAAACCCTCTGATCATCCAACATGCACGTTAGATTTTCCCAGAGCAGGAATCATTTCAAACAATTCACCAAATAGCTGTCTCAATCTTAAACAGTTTAAAGTGCCTTCATTATTAATGTATCTATGTGGGTCTACATTTCTGTGTGTTTTTATGCGTCTTGCTGTGAGTCTTTGGACTTTTTGTATGTCTCTGTGTGTTTGTGTCAGAGAGCAGGTAGCGGACAGCGCTCGGTCTTTGTCGATACAGAGTGGCCACTCGGCTCGTGTGGAGGAAACCCTTCAGGGCACCAGACGGGAGTGTGTGCACTCGTTCGGGGAACTATATAGCATTGTGTTGTTTGTAAGAGATACAGCAATATCGTGGGCTGAATTCCGAAGAGCGCAGAGCTCGGACGGTCTCTACTCAATACATTTGAGGAGGTTGAACAGGGAATGAACGAGTGAACCTGTGAGGAGCGTTTGATGGCTCCAGGCCTGAATTCGCTGAGTTTAGAAAAATCACATTGAAATCTATCAAACATTGAATGCACACAGAACACAGTGGACAGATGGTAAGGCAGATCTGAATGTCTAGTTGTGTGTGTGTGTGTGTGTGTGTGTGTGTGTATGCTCTTCAACAACTTTAAAATCTCTGGCCCTGATCACCCCATTTTGCAATGGATGTCCAGTACCTTTATACCTCGAGAACACCTTAAAACACTTCGCTTCCTTCCCGACAACGGATCCAACCAGTTCCCCTTCATCTCCACTTTATCTGGAGTCAGGGGGTACCATAACAAAGAAACAAATCCTTTTTGACCATTTAGTCCCGACAGAATTGTTATTTTTCCGTGTTCTATAACTGTACCTGGACCATAGCCTTCAATACGATTCCCGTCCATGTACCTATCCAAACTACTCTCCAATGAAATCCATAACTTCCGCCGACGGCTTTTCCCAAACCGGCCCCACCCTCAGAGGGAAGGAATTCCCACTCTGGTCCCTCTTAAATATTTCATCTTTCTCCCTTAATCTGCGACCTGTACTTCCCGTCTCATTCAACTTGAGGAAAAATCCTGCCTGTTTTTACCCTGTCTATAACAATCATAATTGTGTATACTTCTGTGTAATCTCCCTTCATTTATCTACACACCAGTGAAGAAAGTCCTCACTTTTTCCAACATCTCGGGTCTTCCAATCCCAGCAAACGTATTCTATTTTTTTCTACACTTTCAATTTTATTGATATATTTCCTGCAGGCTAGTAACGAAGCTGCAGACAATACTCCGAATAATCTAATGTGCACATGCAGTTGTTAAAGGGTTCGCGGAGACGCGCGGATTAGGCGCGCACACGGGCTTGGGGTTGTGCAAGAATATGGGGGCACGTGCGGATTTGGGTATATTCGCAGACTTAAGGGGTGCACACGGAGTTTGGACTGTCGGTGGTTGTAGGGGGTGACAATTGTGAAGGCTATTTGATCTATAGAAACATGATTAATAAATGTACATTGAAAGTTTTAATTTTGTTCTTCCTATTATTTAAGTATGAGCCAGCTGTTTCATGAACAGTTGAAAACGATTCTTGCTCCGGCATAATCTAATACGCATGTGGGGTGTAAGCGGATTTGGGTTTTCACACAGATTTGGAGTGTTATATGAATAAATGCACTTTACTTTTACAAATCTGTTCGTATTGTGTTTTTAAGTTGGAGGTTGCTACTCAAAATTTGCATACGAACTTTGGGCTGCGTTTATTTAATGGCGAGGCAGCCATTTTCTGAACCGTTTGACACGATTTGTACTCGAAGATAATCGTATGTGCGTTTGAATTCAATACGGGTTTGAAGTTACACCAAGATTTGCAAAGAATTTTCGGATGCATGGTTATATTTCTTCCCGAGACAAAAATTTTCTGAACGGTTTGAAATGATTGTTTCTTTGAAATAATCTGTTATGCCTGCGGGCGTGTCAGCCGGGTTGGGGTGCGCAGCAAATTGTGGAAAACGCAGTATTAGGGAAGTGACTGTGAATATGAGTGCGCGCACAGTTTTGGGGGTGAACATGATTTGGAGGTGCGCACTGATTTAGGGCTGTGTTCTCGCACGTGAGGGTACGCACTGATTTGGGGACTGAGCAGCTTTAGAGGTTTGTTGTAAAATTCAGGGGTGAACACGGCTTCATGTGGGTTTGCAGATGCACGCAGAAGTCGTTGTGTTGCAAGGAACGCAGAACACAGGCCCGGAGATTAAGTTAGGAAGTAGTCGAGTGTGTGAGCGTTAACGGCAAACAGGAGTGCAAGAAAGCAGAATTATCTTGACACGGAGCGTAGAAAGGAAAGCGGCAGGCGAAACCTTTCTTAGCACGGAGAGACGGAATTACACGGGTAAACCTCGGTGCTGAAGTCAAACTTAGAATACTCATCTTGACACGGAGAGACTGAGTTTCACAGGTCACCTTCGGAACTGAATTGGAACTTGGAAAACTTACCTTGACGTGGAGAGACTAAATTTCACAGATAAATCTCGGTACTGGAGCAAACTTAGAACACACAATCCGAAGCGGCCGGGAAACGTTGATTACCACACTGGCAAAACCAACGATCTGGCAACTACTGGGTGCAAAGCTGGGGTTCTTTTGCTGTATGTCCTGATGAAAGCCAGGTGTGTCGCCATCAAAGTGAGTTAGGAGACAATAGTGAATTAACTGTCGAGACCGTGACAGTACCCACACTCCCCACGCCCCCCCTCCCCGACATCAGCGGGAGCCTACCGGCGAACCACCAGGCTTGTCCGGATTGCCTCGATGGAAATCTCGGACGAGGGAAAGGTCCAGGGTGAAGGAGCGGGGAATCCAAGTGCGCTCCTCAGGACCGTATCCCTCCCAATCGACCAGGTCAAACAGACCCCTGCCTCTGCGCCGCAGACCCAGTGGACGGTGTAAGCCAGGCGAGTGGGGGAGGTTCAGCAGGGGGGCACAAAGGGCTGACAGACAAAGGGTTGACCACCGAGGGGTTGATGATGCTCACAATTTGGAATGATCCGAGGTAACGAGGGGCGAGATTCTTGAGTTCATTATTGAAGGGGATGTATTTTGAAGGGAGCCAAACCTTCTGACCAGGCCGATAGTTAGGCGCAGGAATTCGATGGCGATCGGCAATCCTCCGGTTGCGGTCAGCTGAACGGAGCAGGGCCGCTCGTGCATCCTTCCAGACCTTGCGGCACTGGCGGAGATGGGCCTGAACTGAAGACACATCAATATCGTCTGCATGCACAGGAAACAGAGGGGCTGATAACAGAGGGAGCATTCGAAGGGAGACATTTCGCAGGTGCTGTTGACCAGGGAGTTGTTGGCGTACTCCACCCAAGTGAGATGGGTGCTCCAGGATGACGGGTTGTTGGCGGATATGCAGCGCAGTGCTGCTTCCAAATCGTGGTTTGCTCACTCCGTTTGACCGTTAGTCTCTGGATGGAAACCGGAAGACAGACTTACCGAGGGTCCAAGGCCTTAACAGAAGGACCTCCAGACTTGAGAGATGAATTGGGCACCCCGGTCAGAAACAATGTCAGGGGCAATTCCATGAAGGCGGAAGACGTGTTGAACAAGGAGGTCGGGTGTTTCGCGGGCTGTAGGGAGTTTGGGAAGGGCTGTAAAGTGCACGGCTTTGGAGAAACGGTCCACCACGGTGAGTAAGGCAGTGTTACCATGTGAAGGGGGTAGCCCAGTGAAGAAATCCAAAAGCAATGTGGGACCAAGGGCGGCCGGGGACAGGTAGGGGACGAAGTAACCCAGCAGGTGGCCGATGGGACGCTTTTCCGCGGGCACACACAGAACAGGCAGAGACGAAGGAGCGAGTGTCAGCATCCATGGAGCGCCACCAGAAATGTCGCTTCAGAAGGGACAGAGTTCGATTGATTCCGGGATGGCAGGCGAAACGGGAAATATGCCCCCAGTGGAGAACCTGAGACCGAACAGAGTCAGGCAAGAATAGGCGATTAGGGGGTCCATAGGCTGGGTCAGGTTGCGTCCGTTGGGCCTCTTTGACTATGGATTCGATCTCCCAGGAGAGGGCAGCCACAACACAGGATGGTTGAAGGATGGTATCGAGTTTGGGAAGGCCCTCCTCGAAGACCTATTGACGAGAGAGAGCATCTGGCTTCACGTTCCTGGAGCCAGGACGATCGGTGAGGGTGAATTTGAAATGGCCAAACAATAATGCCCAACAGGCTTGGCAGTAATTAAGGCGTTTAGCGTTCTGGATATACGCCAGGTGCTTGTGGTCCGTCCAGACGATGAATGGATGTTCAGCTCCCTCCAGCCAGTGACTCCGCTCCTCCAAGGCGAGTTTGACGACCAGCAACTACCGGTTCGCAACGTCGTGGTTACTTTCGGCGGGGGATAGTCGGTGAGAGAAAAAGGCGCAGGGATGGAGCTTTTGGTCTGGGACGGAGCATTGGGAGAGGACCGCTCCCACCCCATAGTCGGAGCCGTCAACTTCCACAATGAATTGGCGAGAGAGGTCGGGCTAGACCAGGATGGGAGCGGAGGTGAAACGCCTCTTCAGCTCCGAGAAGGTGGAGTCGGCTTCGGGGGTCCAGTGAGAAGGGGTCGCAGGAGAGATGAGTTGAGTAAGGGGCCGCAGCCACCCGGCTGTAATCCCTGATGAGGCGACGGTAGAAGTTTGCGAACCCCAGAAATCGCTGGCGTTGTTTAAGCGTCGTGGGTTTTGGCCACTCCGCCACCGCCCGGATCTCTTCGGGATCCGCCCTCACTTGCCCGCTCTCAATGATGTACCCCAGAAAACTGACAAAACGGGCATGGAACTCGCACTTCTCTGCCTTAACGAATAGCGTGTTCTCCAAAAGCCTCTGAAGAACCTGACGTACATGCTGGGTGTGCTCCTGAAGACTGCGGGAGAAGATTAGGATGTCGTTCAAACAGACGAAAATGAAACGTTTAATAAAGGCCCCAAGGACGTTGTTTACCAGGGCTTGGAAGTCGGCGGGGGCATTAGTGAGACCGAGAGGCATGGCAGCCGTCCGGTGTGTGATGAAGCTCCAGGGAGAAGGTCAATTGTGCAGTCGTAAGGGCGATGTGGAGGCAGAGAAAGGGCCCGATGCTTGCTAAACACTTCTCCCGGATCCTGATACTCTACGGGAACCCTGGACGAGTCAGGGGGTTCAGAGGCGGACGAGGTCGCTTTGACCTCCACTGGGGAAAGGGCTGATTGCAGACAAGTGGAATGGCAGAACGAACTCCAGCTGATTATCTTCCCGGTGGGCCAGTCGGTGTGGGGGTTATGACGACTTAACCAGGGGTAACCAAGAACTATGGGGGCTTGAGTGGAGAAAATTAAATTGAATCGTACCTGTTCCCGCTGTTTTCCGGAGAGAAGGAGAAGCAGGGACTCTGTACAGTGTGTGACTCGGGCCAGAAGTCTACCGTCCAGCGCCCAAGCTTCCAGGGGTGTAAACATGGCTCACCAGGAATTCCGGCTTGGAAGACTAAGCTTTCATCCAAAAAAAAATTCCCTCACCGCCGGAGTCCACTGGTGCAAACAGAAGCAGGGACTGTTGGTTGTAACACAAAGTAGCTTGAAGCTGCATCGGGGGTCGGGGGTGGGAAGGGAGTGTTGTCTGGCTCACCAGAGTCCCCCTTTCCACTGGTGAGTCTTCCCTTTAGGCCGAAGGGAACAGGTAGCGCCGAAGAGGCCGGACTGGCAGCAATATAGACACTCACCCGCTCTGAATCTCCGGAATCATCTTCATCTTCTTCTTCTGCTGCTTCTTCCCCTTCTTCTTCTTCGTGTTTTACGGCGGTTGGAACCCAGCTTAATGGTGCATTACCGCCACTTGCTGCTCCGGAGGGTGCAATAGACTTTGTAGGAGAAAGGCGGTTCCGTCCCAGCTGCATGGTTTCCCCTCTCGGGGCGGTGGAAACGGCAGGGCTGGGAGCTACTCCAGGAGCAGGAGCAGGAGAGCTGCCTGTTCTGGCGGGAGGCGGTAATGCGTGCCGAAGAGTTGGCCAAAGGTGGTGGGCGACCAGTTCTTTCTCTATGGCGTTCTCAGAGGCGATTGTCCAACCTGGTGGCTCGGGAGATCAGGGAATCCAGGCTGTCGGTGTCGTCTCTTGCCGCCAACTCGTCTTTCACCATGTCACTGAGACCATTCCGAAATATCTGTTGGAGTACCTCATCGTCCCACCCCGAGTCGGCCGCTAACGTCCGGAACTCCACGGAATATTCGGCAATACTGCGTGAGCCCTGCCGGAGAGTGAGTAGACGCTTGGCGGCGTGTTTACCAAAGATCTTTCTCATCTCCGCGATAAAGGTGGCGAAAGAAGAGCAGATATCCACTTGGTTATCCCAAACAGCTGTGGCCCACGCTAATGCACTTCCCAGCAACAGTCCCATGATATAACAAATATCTGACTGATCCGTGGAGTACGTGGGGACTGCTGTTCAAACACCAGGGAGCACTGATGAAGGAAGGGCCGACACGTAGTGCTCCGGTTCAGGTACGCGAGGCTGTCTTGGCGGGGGTGTTGCTGACACGTAGGGGGTTGCCACGACAGGCTGTCTGGGCTCGTTAGACAGGGTTCCAGGAGTGGGCTGAGTGAGATGAGTGGATACACGGTCCACCTGGTCACCGATCTGCGTGACGTGAGCAGACACGGAACGGCGGTTCTCCATGACCTCCCGGAGGAGATGGTCGTGCTGTCCCAGTAGGGAACCATGTCTGGCGTAGGCATACATATGCATAGAACAGTACAGCACATTACAGGCCCTTCGGCCCACAAAGTTATGCAGACCCTCAAACCCTGCCTCTCACGTAACCCCTCCAACTTAAATTCCTCCACATACCTGTCTAGCATTCTCTTAATCTTCACGAGTGTATCTGCCTCCACCACTGACTCAGGCAGTGTATTCCACGCACCAACCCCTCCCTGAGTAAAGACCCTTCCGCTAATATCTTCCTTGAACTTCACACCCCTTACCTTAAAGCCATGTCCTTTTGTATTCAGTAGTGGTACATTAGGGAAGAGGCGCTGGCTATCCACTCTGTCTATTCCTCTTACTATCATGTACACCTCTATCATGTCTCCCTTCATCCTCCTTCTCTCCAAAGAGTAAAGCCCTAGCTCCCGTAATCTCTGATCATAATGCATACTCTCTAAACCAGGCAGCATCCTGGTAAATCTCCTCCTTACCCTTTCCAATGCTTCCACATCCTCCCTACAGTGAGGCGACCAGAACTAGACACAGTACTCCAAGTGTGGCCTAACCAGAGTTTTAAAGAGCTGCATCATTACATCGCAACTCTTAAACTCTATCCCTCGACTTATGAAAGCTAACACCCCATAAACTTTCTTAACTATCCTATCTACCTTTGAGGCAACTTTCAGGGATCTGTGAACATGTACCCCGAGATCCCTCTGCTCCTCCAGACTACCAAGTATCCTGCCATTTACTTTGTACTCTGCATTGGAGTTTGTCTTTACAAAGTGTACCACCTCACACTTCTCCGGGTTGAACTCCATCTGCCACTTCTCAGCCCACTTCTGCATCCTATTAATGTCTTTCTGCAACCTTCGACAATCCTCTACACTATCTACAACACCACCAACCTTTGTGTCATCTGCAAACTTGCCAACCCACCCTTCTACCCCCACATCCAGGTCGTTAATAAAAATCACGAAAAATAGAGGTCCCAGAACAGATCCTTGTGGGACACCACTAGTCACAATCCTCCAATCTGAATGTACTCCTTCCACCATGACCCTCTGCCTTCTGCAGGCAAGCCAATTCTAATTCGCCCTGGCCAAACTTCCCTGGATACCATGCCTTCTAACTTTCTGAATAAGCCTACCGTGTGGAACCTTGTCAAATGCCTTACTAAAATCCATATAGATCACATCCACTGCACTACCCTCATCTATATGCCTGGTCGCCTCCTCAAAGAACTCTATCAGGCTTGTTAGATATGATCTGCCTTTCACAAAGCCATGCTGACTGTCCCTG
This sequence comes from Mobula birostris, assembly GCF_030028105.1. Lineage (NCBI taxonomy): Eukaryota > Metazoa > Chordata > Chondrichthyes > Myliobatiformes > Myliobatidae > Mobula > Mobula birostris. Next base: position 59,425,306 of record NC_092389.1, on the reverse strand, counting down.
ATCAGACCATGATTCTCTAAATTCCTATAGATCCTATCTCTAAGAATCTTTTCTAACAGCTTTCCCACCACAGACGTAAGGCTCACTGGTCTATAATTACCCGGACTATCCCTACCAAATTTTTTGAACGAGGGGACAACATTCGCCACCCTCCAATCCTCCGGTACCATTCCCGTGGACAAGGAGGACATAAAGATCCTAGCCAGAAGCTCAGCAGTCTCTTCTCTCAACTCGTGGAGCAGCCTGGGGAATATTCCGTCAGGCCCCGGGGATTTATCTATCCTAATGTATTTTAACAATTCCAACACCTCCTCTCCCTTGATATCAACATGCTCCAGAACATCAACCTCACTCATATTGCCCTCACCATCATCAAGTTCCCTCTTATTGGTGAATACCGAAGAGAAGTATTCATTGAGGACCACCGTCACTTCCACAGCCTCCAGGCACATCTTCCCACCTTTATCTCTAATCGGTCCTACCTTCACTCCTGTCATCCTTTTGTTCTTCACATAATCGAAGAATGCCTTGGGGTTTTCCTTTACCCTACTCTCCAAGGCCTTCTCATGCCCCCTTCTTGCTCTTCTCAGCCCCTTCTTAAACTCCTTTCTTGCTTCCCTATATTTCTCAATAGACCCATCTGATCCTTGCTTCCTAAACCTCATGTATGCTGCCTTCTTCCACCTGACTAGATTTTCCACGTCACTTGTCACCCATGGTTCCTTTACCCTACGATTCTTTATCTTCCTCACTGGGACAAATTTATTCCTAACATCCCGCAAGAGATCTCTAAACATCCACCACATGTCCATAGTACATTTCCCCGCAAAAACTCATCCCAATTCACATCCGCAAGTTCTAGTCTTATAGCCTCATAATTTGCCTTTCACCAATTAAAACAATTCCTGTCTTCTCTGATTCTATCCTTTTCCATGGTAATGTTAAAGGCCAGGGAGCGGTGGTCACTGTCCCCCAGATGCTCACCCACTGAGAGATCTGTGACCTGACCCGGTTCATTACCTAGTACTAGATCTAGTTTGGCATTCCCTCTGGTCGTCCTGTCTACATACTGTGACAGGAATCCGTCCTGGACACACTTAACAAATTCTGCTCCATCTAAACCCTTGGAACTTAAAGGTGCCAATCAATATTAGGCAAGTTAAAGTCACCCATGATAACAACCCTGTTATTTTTGTACCTTTCCAAAATCTGCCTCCCAATCTGCTCCTCTGTAATCTCTGCTGTTATTAGGGGGCATATAGAATACCTCCAACAGAGTAAATGCTCCCTTCTTGTTCCCGACTTCCACCCATATTGACTCAAAAGAGGATCCTGCTACATTACCCACCCTTTCTGTAGCTGTAATAGTATCCCTGACCAGTAATGCCACCCCTACTCACATTTTTCCGCCCTGTCTATCCCTTTTAAAGCACTGAAACCCAGAAATATTGAGAATCCATTCCTGCCCTGGTGCCAGCCAAGTCTCTGTAATGGCCACTACATCATAATTCCATGTATGTATCCAAGCTCTCAGTTCATCACCTTTGTTCCTGATGCTTCTTGAATTGAGGTACACACATTTCAGCCCTTCTACCTTACTGTCTTTACACTGTTTATTCTGCTTCTCTTCCCTCAAAGCCTCTCTGTATGTTAGATCTGGCTTTACTCCATGCACTTCTTTCACTGCTGTATCGCTTGTGGTCCCATCCCCCTCGCAAATTAGTTTAAACCCTCCCGAACCATGCTAGCAAACCTACCTGCCAGGATATTGCTCCCGCTCAAGTTCAGGTGCAAACCATCCAATCTGTACAGGCCCCACCTTCACCAGAAGAGATCCCAATGATCTAAAAATCTAAAACCGTGTTCCCTGCACCAACTCCTCAGCCACGCATTCAACTGCCACCTCCTCCAATTCTTACCATCACTGTCACGTAGCACTGGCAGTAATCCTGAGAACGCTACCCTTGAGGTCCTGTTCTTCAGCATTCTGCATAATTCCTGAAACTCACACTTGAGGACCTCATCCCTCTTCCTGCCTATGTCGTTGGTCCCAACGTGTATCACGACTTCTGGTTGCTTTCCCTCTCGTACCAGGATGTCGTGCACCCGGTCAGAGACATCCCAGACCCTGGCACCCGGGAGGCAACAAACCATGCGGGTGTCCTTCTCACGTCCACAAAATCTCCTGTCTGCTCCCCTGACTATAGAGTCTCCAATGACTACAGCTCTCCTCTTCTCCGTCCCACCCTTCTGCACCACAGGGTCAGACTCAGTGCCGGAGGCCCTGCCACCGTAGCTCACACCTGGTCGGTCGTCCCCGCCAACAGTATCGATGACTGAAATAAAACATTTGTTCGCTAGAATGGCGCGTGGGGGAATTGTTCTGGAACAAAACGGAGTCATGACATCTGATAATGAAATGCAAAAACCTTTTTCCCCACTGAACCGAGTCTCACCAAGATTTTCCAGTTCCAGTGTTTTGAAAAATATTACTGATAAGCTCCATCAGTTGGACCCTAGACCGCAAGAAACAAGCGAAGGAGCTAATCGACAAGCATGGAAATGTATTTTCTGACATTTTGAAATGGTGCACATATGCAGTGCGTCACGTCGTTATAAATTCAGCCCAGCCCACGAAACAGCATCTTTACAGAGTGAACCCTGAGAAAAGTAAAATGGTTGAGCAAGAAATTAGAAACTAGAAAGAACAAGGAAGGAGAATGGATGACTGTATTGATAGAGTGGGGAAGGCTAAATACCTTGCAAAGATTGACCTGTTAAAAGGATGCTGGGGTGTTCCTTTAGCAGAGAGGGCTAAAGAGATATCAGCATTTGGGACACCATCTGGACCGTATGAACATAATGTTTTACCCTTCGGGATGAAAAATGCACCAGGGACATTTCAAAGAATGATCAATTCTGTGATTGGAGGTTTAGAAAACACAGAGGCTTTTATCAATGATTGACAGGCCTGGAATGACACATGGGAAGGGCATATTGCAGCAGTAGAAAAACTATACGACAGACTTTCCAAGGCCAATCTTACCGTGAACTTTTATAAGAGTGAAATTGATCATGCTACTGTTATTTATCTTGACTATGTAGTAGGCCAGGGTCAACTGGCTCCTGTTCAGGCCAAGGTTCAAGCTGTTGCTGAGGTTCCTGTTCTGACCGGCAAGAAAGCTTTAAGAAGGTTTTTAGGAATGGTTGGATATTATCGTAAGTTTTGTAAGAAATTTGCTGACATCGCCCTCCCCCTAACAAAATTCCCAGGGAAGAGTGAAAGATTTGTCTGCAATGACTTTTGCCAGGAGGCATTTGAACATCTGAAAACCATCCTGTGTTATCATCCTCTGCTCAAAGCTGCTGATTTTTTGAAACCATTCGCGATAGCAACCGATGCTAGTTACGAAGCTGTTGGGGCGGTACTGTTACAGAAGGGTGTGGATGACATTGAACATCCAGTAGCTTATTTCTGAAAGAAATTCTCAGAGAAATTATTCAACTGTTGAAAAGGAATTGTTAGCACTTATTCTGGCTTTACAACATTTTAAGGTCTATGTTCAGAGACCTCAAAATCTGCCTGTTGCCCAGAGACCGCTTGTGGTTTACATGGACTATAATCCGTTGGTGTTTCGAGCTAAGATGAAGGATAAGAATAGAAGGTTGTTAAATTGGAGTCTGATATTGCAAGAATGTGACTGAAAAAAGCAAGCATGTGAAGGTACTGACAATATTAGAGCTGATTGTTTATCCAGATGTTAAGTTGGAAACTGTACAGATTTTTGCTCTGTCATCTGATGGATCAACATGTATTGTTTCAAACTCTGTAATGTACATTTAAACGAAAAAAAATGCCTTTGTCAATTTTTTTTCTCTCTTTGAAGAAAGGGGTGTGACGGGGTCCTATAAATTGTGCTTGTTTACCCCTATGAACTGTGCCTTTGAAAGAGAGAGAGAGAGTTATTTAACACCGACATATGCTTTTGAAAGAGGCAGAGAAACGCAGACTGCTCACAGGTTGTTTATACTTTCTTCAAGGACATCGCCTGCTTGTATTCTTCCACAGACAGAGAAGGGCGGAGTTATTTGAGAGACAGTTGGCGCTCAGTACGGGAAGATAAAATAGAAGGTCAGATGATATAGACCTCAGATACATGTTTTGGACACTGAAAGAGCTCTGTTGTGCCCGCAGAAAAAACGGGTTTTTGGAGGATCGATCAGTGGCTCTTGCAGTGAAAAGAAAAGGCAGTGACCGGTGGGGAGTTGTCCATGTGTCCACCCTTGCCTGGCTGATAGCTGGACCACAGAAAACCGGTCCCCATTGTTGAAGTCACAGTCAGTGACTATTAAAGGATTTCGGAGGACAAAGGGAAGATCGACGGCGTCAGCTCACCTGAAGATTCAGATCCCTCTCTCTCTCTCTCTGTCTCTCCATCACTACTCAACTCAACACCACGGACTGAACTGAACTGAACTTTACTCATCATCGTAAGACAGTATCTCCTTACCCCAAACTTGTACGTGACAGCTGGAAGAGATATCGGACTGGAAGTGGGGAATCTAATAGAGGACAGATGGGCAGCGCCTCCGTCTGGTGATCCACCCTCTTTTAATTCTTCTATTGTCTTCTTTACTTCACCCTACACCCTCCTTCTGGTTGAACCTATCACCTTGTGTTTCTCTCCCTCATCCCCACAGCCTCTAAGCCTGACTTCTCATCTTTATTCCACCAGTCCCACTGGTTTCCCATCTATGTACTCCCTTTCATAGATGCTGCATAGCCTGCTGAGTTCCTCCAGCAATATTGTGTGTGTTACTAGTTACCCTGCCACCCCTTCTCTTCTTGGCTGCCCATCACCTTTCTCTGATTCTAGTAATCCTTCCTTTCGTCAGTATTCCACTCTACTCTCCTATTAGATTCGTTCTTCTGCAGCTCTTGAACTTTTCCAACTCTCATCTCCCAGCTTCTGACTTCAATTCCATCCCCTCCCACCAACCTTGCGCCTCATCTACCAACTGCCAACTTCAACTTCGACCACTTTCCTCAATTTATCATTCTAGCATCTATCCCCGTCCTTTCCGGTCCTGATGAAGTGTCATTTTACAAAACGTTGACGGTTGTCTGTTAACTGTTGTGTTGTCCACAGCGGACATGTCATTGCGGCTGGACACCGCCAGGTGGGAGTGTTGTTCACAGCGGACCTGTCTTTGTGGCAGGACTCACCCGGTAGGCGTGTTGTCCATTGCGGACCGGTCATGCGGCAGGACACCACTAGGTGGGAGTGTTATCAACAAGAGAACGGCCATTGCGGCAGAAAACATCCAGGTGAGCATGCTGTCACAGAGAACCTGCCATTCCGGCAGGACACCACAAGGTGGGAGTGTTATCAACAAGGGACCGGCCATTGCGGCAGGAAACCTCCAGGTGAGAGTCCCGTCCACAGAGGCCCTGCCATTCCCGCAGGACACCACTAGGTGGGAGTGTTATCAACAAGGGACCGGTCAGTGCGGCAGGAAACCTCCAGGTGAGAGTCCCGTCCACAGAGGACCTGCCATTCCGGCAGGTCACCACTAGGTGGGACAATTGCCCATAGAATGTACTGGAGGAACTCACGGGTGAAGCAGCGTCAATGGAAATGAATCAACAGTTAACTTTTCGAGCTGAAACCGTTTTTCAAGATGGGAAATGAAGGGGGAAGGCGGGGCAGTAGAAAGAGGATAGACAGGAAGTGATTGGTGAAGTCCGTTGAGTGGGAAGATAAAGAGCTGGAGAGCAAGGCATCTGGTTTGAGAGGAGAGGATGGGCCATGGGAGAAAGGGAAGGAGGAGTGGGAAAAGTAGTTAATATGCAGATGAGAAAAGGAGGTAAGAGCCAGAGTGGTGGGGGGGGGGAGGAGATGAGGGGAGAGGGAAGGGTAAAGTTTACTGGAAGGAGAAATCGATACTCATCCCATCTGGTTGGGGGTTATATAAAAAAATGTAAGGTGTTGCTCATCCACCCGCAGGTTGGCATCATGATGGCAGAAGAGGAAGTCATGGAACGATATGTGGGAATGGAAATGAAGATAGGAATGAAATTGTTTGGGCACAGGGGAGTTCCACTTTTGTCAGATGAAAAGGAAGTTCTGGACAGAGCAATTTCCCCAATTTACGCCAGGTCTCACCGATGTGGAGGAGCTGCATCAGGAGCACCGGATACAATGGACAAGTGTTGCCTCACCTGGAAGACTCTCTTTGGGCGATGAATAGAGTAAGGGTGATGAATGCACGGGTGTAGTATTTCTCTCTGTTTCAGGGATAGGTGCCAGGAGGAACAATAGTGGAAAAGGACAAATGGAGGGAACAATCTCTGTAGAAACTGGAAAGTGGTGGGTAGTAAATATGTGTTTGGAACACAAGACACTGGAACAGAATCAGGTCATTCAGCCCATCGAGTCTGCTCCCTTATTTCATCGTGGCTGACCAATTTCCCTCCCGAACCCATCCTTCTGCCCTCCTCCCGGGACAAAACACGCCTTGAGTAATGAAGAACCTGTCAACCTCCTCCATATTTACACTCTATAACCTGCAAACACAGCCACCTGTGGCAATGAATTGAACAGATTCACCACCTACTGTTCTCAACCAGGTAATTATAGGGCGGTGAGGCTGACATCAGAAGTGCTAAATCTATTGGATTATCTAAAGGCAAGTCCTGCCGAATGGCCTCGGCCCGACACGTCGAATGTACTCTTTTCCATAGATACTGCCTGGCCTGCTGAGTTCCTCCAGCATTGTGTCTGTGTGTTGCTTGGATTCCCATCATCTGCAGATTTTCTCTTGTTTGTGACAATCAATTGCATTCATTTTTTGCGGACAGGAAGGCTGGTTTACCATTTTATCTGCAACTGGACAGTTCACTTTTGAACATTATGAGTGCGATGTTGTACTATGAATATGTTGACCACTACACTCTACATGGTTTTGTTCTATTTGTATTGCTTCTCGTAAAATGTGTGAATAATTTGTGTTTCTGTTGTTGTGAGCGCGGCTTTGCCATGTGTCTGTGATGATGTTGCCGGTATGTTTATCAGAGCAGCTGTGTTTAATGTCATTTTCTGTTCACAACTGTAAAGGAAAATAAAACAATTGTTACTCCGGATCAGAAGCAGCAATAAAAAGGGAAACACACAATGATAAAGAACAATAATAAAAATACAATAAATATAAATATATAGGATAGCTCATATACACAGATTGATTGTATGTCCTTAAAGTGACACCTGGCTGTACATGACGTGACTGACAGGAAATGATGAAGTAGTGGTGGTTGCGGGTGTGCAGGAGTGGGTTAGTGGGAGGAGGTGTTGAATAACTTTGCTTCTTGGGACGAGTAACTGTTTTGAGTAACTGGGGCGTTTCTGGTGTGGATGCAATGTAGCCTCCTCCATGACGGGATTGGGGCAACAGTCCGTGAGTCGGGTGGGTGGGATCCTTCATGATGTTACCGGCCTTTAGGCCACCTTTTTGTATCCATCTCCCTGATGGTGGACAGGCACCTTTTTGTATCCATCTCCCTGATGGTGGACAGACACCTTTTTGTATCCATCTCCCTGATGGTGGACAGGCTGATGTCACTGATGCTTTGGGCAGCTTGGACCGCCAGTTCAGAGCCTTCCTGTCAGCCGTGGTGCAGTTTCCGTACTGTGCAGTGATGCAACGAGTTAGGATATTCTCCACTGCGCACCTGCAGATTGAAATGAGTATGGATATACAGTGCACAGCCCAGCTCTCTGCAGCCTCCTCAGAAAGCAGAGGGTCGGTGAGTTTACTGTGACGGTGTAGGATGTGTTCTGGCACCATGAGAGTTTGAGACTGCTGACAATTTCCACTGCCACGTCACTGATGTAAAGAGCGATGTGAGAGGTGCGAGTCCTCCCAAAGTCAATAACCATCTCCTTTATCCTGTTGACATTGAAGAAGAGGCATCAGGCTCAGCGCTCTTCCACCTCCTCTCTGTCGGCCATCTCACAGTTGTTGGCGATGAGCCCCTCAAGTGTGGTGTCATAGGCGACCCTGACGATGTGATTACTCAGGTGTTTGACTGTGGAGTCATGTGTGAGCAGAGTGTACAGCAATGGGCTCAGCACACAGCCGTGGGGACACCGTACTGAGGAGGACAGGAGACAGGAACAGATGTACATCCTGACCATCTGACGGATAGTGACATGAGGGGTTGTGTTTAGTATTTCAAATTCTTCTTTCTGTTCTTCACTCAATTACATCTCTGCTGATACACCCTCTGGACCGTAGGTAATAGATGTGTCCAGTTAAAGAAAGAGTTTCTGTTCTATGTTCGGAAAGGACCAGTTGATAATAAATCAGCTGAAATAGTTCAGTATACAGAGTGGTAGAATGTAAATGCATCAGAGGTTTACATGTCAGAAGAAGGTGTCGTAGATAATCAGCGTCGCTGCGCAGTTCAAGACTGTCTGTACCTCGACAGCGGAGCTGTCCTGCAAGTCTATTCCAGCAGAAGACTCCCATATGTCCTGGAAACGGAAAATAAAGTCAGTTATAGTGTATCCCGCTGTCTGTCTGCACCTGGTGACATTTACAAAATCACTATGCTGACGTGCTGTCCCATCAGTGGCAACCTTACACAGTCCCTTTAACCACGTTTCCATGGTAACATTATTAATGTCATTAATGGTTCGTGTCCAATCTCCATCTCTTCGTCGCTGGAGTTCAAAAGCTCTTTCTACTGCACGTCACGCTGGGATTCGAGCTCTTTGTTCTGTCGTCTGCTAACATTAAAACTTCATCCAGAATCTTGGATCCGGGCTGGACTCGGGCTGTCTTAGACTCGGTAGGTGGGTATATAAGAACATACGAAGATAATAATTAGGAGTAGGACTCGGCCATCTGGCCCATCGAGCCTGCTCCGTCATTAACCCTCCATAACCCTTAATTCCCATACGATGCAAAATCTATCCACCCTTGTCATAAATATATTTACTGAGGTTGCCTCTACTGCTTCATTTTGCAGAGAATTCTACAAATTCACCACTCCAGGAAAAGCAGTTCCATCTCATCTCCGTCCTAAATCTACTCCTCAGAATCTTGAGGCTATGTCCGGAAGTTCCAGTCTCACCTACCAGTGGAAGCAACTTTCCTGCCTAAATCTTATCTATCCCTTTCATAATTTTATATGTTTCCATAAGACCTCGTCTCATTCTTCTGAATTCCAGTGAATATTTCGCAGGTGTTTTAACCTCTGCCCACAGTCATTGTGGAAAATCATTTATTTTACCATGAGATCATAGACAGTCCACATTTGTGGAACTCTGAGTTTGAGGAAAATCATCTTGTGTTTGGTTCCAGTAGCAGACAAGTGTATGTGTCCATATCAGAACAGACGTGTTAGTTAGAACGTTCTTTCCCAACCGTCCACACTTATCACATCTGTACAGCTGTATTATCGCTCTGCTGAGGGGCTGTGGTCAGCACAATAATCTTAGTACTACAGACTTGCAACTGAATTGGATAAATACAGGCTGTCAAGTCACAAAGTTTTAACAGCACACAATTCTTTTAACCCTCTCTTCCCCCTCACTTCCCTTCTCTGTCTGCCACCCTCACCTTCTCTCCATATCTCTCCCACCAATCTCTGCCCTCTGAATGAGAGGGAAATCAGCTTGTATTTGGTTCCAGTAGCAGACAAGTGTGTATGAACTCCTCAGAGCAGAGGAGTTAATTCAGAACGTTCTTTCCCATCCGTCTACACTTATCTCATCTGTACAGCTGTATTATCGCTCTACTGAGGGGTTGTGGTCAGCACAATGATCTTAGCTAACAGACTTGCAACTGAATTGGATAAATACCGGCCATCGAAAAAATCATAAAGCTTTAACAACACACAACACTTTTAACCCTCTCTTCCCCCTCCCTACCCTTCTTTCACTACATCTCTCCCCCCCACTGACTCTCCCCCCACCCTTCCCCCACTCTCCACCCTCTGAGTTAGAGGGAGCTCAGCTTGAGTTCGGATCCAGTAGCAGACAAGTGTGTGTGACTTTATCAGAACAGAGGAGTTAATTCAGAACGTTCTTTCCCAACCGTCCACACTTATCTCATTTGTACAGCTGTATTATCGCTCTACTGAGGGGTTGTGGTCAGCACAATGACCTTAGTTCTGCAGACTTGCAACTGAATTGGATAAATACAGGCTATCGACGAAGTCACAAACTTTAACAGCATACAACTGTTTTAACCCTCTCTCCCCCGCCCCCTCACCTTCTCTCCATTCTCCTCCCTCTGAGTTACAGGGAAATCAGCTCATGTTTCTATCTGGGGAAAATCCACAAGGTCCCAAAGCTTTAACAACACACAGCTCTTTTCACCCTCTCTGCCCGCCCCCCTCCCCTTCTCTCCATTCTCCTCCCTCTGATTACAGAGAAATCAGCTTATGTTTCTATCTAGGAAAAATCCACAAGCTCCCAAAGCTTTAACAACACACAGCTCTTTTGATTTCATATTTCAAATGTTCTTCCACAGGGCTGATGACTATAAATGCTTTGGCGCTGCCAGTTCAGAGAGCTGACACGTACCTGCTGTCACAGAGGAGGCACAGCACTGCTACTGCTTTAAAAGTTTTCACAAGTTCAGCTTGTCGTCTAAAACTCTGACAAACTTTGATAAATGCATGATAGACAGTATCCTGACTGGTTGCATCACAGCCCGGGACAGAAACCGGTTCCCATGAACGGAAAATTCTACAGAAAGTGCTGGACATCTCCCAGCCAGCAAAAAAAAAAATTCAGCACATCGACAAGAAGTGCTGCCACAAGAAAGCAGCATCAATGATAACACCTCCCACCCGCTCAGGCCACGCTCTCTTCCCGCTGCTGCCTTGGGGAAGGAGGTCCCACACGCATGGACACATTTTCCAGGCCTCTGCAACTCATCGTCTCAGCATTATGAGTCTGTCGGTCTTCCTGTGTAGTTTATTTTTATTTTATTACATTTTTCTGTTCTACTGTGCATGCCCGTCAGAAAATGAATATCATGGTCGTACATGGTTATGTATATGTACTTTCATAATAAGTTTAATTTCAAATTTGAGGAAAGACGCAAAAGCACACAGACATCCCTCCAAAGGCAGAATGAGACACACACTCACAAACTCACACTCACATACTCACACACACACTCACACACTCAGACTAACAGACACACACACACACACTCACACAGACACACACACTCACACACACACACACTCACACAGACACTCACACACACACACACTCACACAGACACACACACTCACACACACTCACACAGACACACACACAGACACACACACTCACACACACTCACACAGACACACACACTCACACACACACACACTCACACAGACACTCACACACACACACACTCACACAGACACACACACTCACACACACACACTCACACACACACACACACAGACACACACACTCACACACACACACACTCACACACTCACACTCACTCACACAGACACTCACACAGACACACACTCACACAGACACACACACTCACACACACACTCACTCACACAGACACACACACTCACTTTCACAGTCAGACACACACACTCAAACACCGATCCACACCTGCTCGCGCAGAGAGGCACACATTGACATAAATGTACACACAGGCCATGAGACTCATACGAAACGCAGACAGACACACACGTGCTCGCACAGACACATGCTGTGTACAGTACATGCACACTCACACACATCAATAGAAACAAACAAGCACACAGACTCAAATACACATGCAGACATCACAAGAATCCCGGCCCTGTTACAAGGACTGTGGAAAGGATGTGGGAGTGTCCTTTTGAAATGGAGATGAGGAAGAATTTCTTAAACCAGAGATTAGTGAATCTGTGAAATTCCTTGCTACAGCCAGCTGTGGAGGTCGTCATTATTAATATTTAAGGCAGAGGTTGATAGATACTTGACTGGTCAGGGCATGGAGGGATACAGGGAGAAAGCAGGAGACTGGAGCTGAGAGGGATAATGAATCAGCCGTGTTGAAATTACCGTGCAGACTCGATGAGCCAAATGGCCTAATTATTCTCCTGTAACTTGTGGTCTCATAACAAACTCTCATTCAATGTCAGCAAGAGCAAGGAGCTGATTATTAACCCCAGAGGGAGGGAACAGGAGGTCCATGAGCCAGTCCTCATCGGGGATCAAAGGTGGACAGGGTCACCAATCTCAAACCTTTGTAATCACCTTCAAGGCTCTTAATCTCATGTTATTAATATGCATTATTATTATTATTATTATATTTATTTATTTTCTTTTGTATTTGCATAGTTTGTTGTTTTTGTTTGCATATGATTTCCTTTTTCTTTTGTCTGTCCTGTTGAGTACAGTTTTTTATGTTGGCGCGAGGCCAAGTGGTTAAGGCTTTCGTCTAGTGATCTGAAGGTCGCTCGTCGAGCCTTGGCTGAGGCAGCGTGTTGTGTCCTCGAGCAAGGCACTTAACCACACATTTGCTCTGCGACGACACCGGTGTCAAGCTGTATGGGTCCTAGTGCCCTTCCCTTGTACAACATCGGTGGCGAGCAGAGGGGAGACTTGCAGCATGGGCAACTGCCGGTCTTCCATACAACCCTGCCCAGGCCTGCGCCCTGGAAACCTTCCAAGGCGCAAATCCATGGTCTCGCGAGACTAACGGATGCCTGTTTGTGAATTCTATTATGGTTCTTTGCTTTACTGAGCTTGCCCACAGAAAAACGAATCTCGGGATCCCAGCAGAAGTGGTTCAGGCAGGTTCGATGTTGTCGTTTAAAGTTAAATTGGATAGAAATATGGACATGAAAGGAACGGGGGGTTATGGGCCGAGTGCAGGTTGGTGGGACTGAGTGAGAGTAACAGTTCGGCACGGACTAGAAGGGCCGACATGGCCTGTTTCCGTGCTGAAATTGTTATGCGGTTATATGAGGGGTTGATCATGACGAAAATCAACTCCTGTCTGTGCATGGACCTGCACCCACTGCAATTTGCTGATCGCCACAATCTGTCTACAGCAGATGCATTCTCACTGTCTCTCCACTCAGCCTTAGATCAGCAGGACAATAGCAATACACAAGTCAGGCTGCTGATTACAGCTCAGCGTTGAACACAATCAGCCACTCAATTGTAATCAACAAGCTCCAAACCTTGGGCCTCTGTACCTCCTTCTGCAACTGGATCCTCACCAGGAGACCACAGTCTGTGTGGATCAGAAATAACATCTCCTCCTTGCTGACAATCAACACTGACACACCTCAACGATGCGTGCTCAGCCCACTGCTCTACTCTCTCCACACCCACGTCTGTGTGGCCAGGCTCATCTATAAACTTGCCGATGACGCAACTATTGTTGGTGGAATTTCAGATGGTGACGAGGAGGAGGACAGGAGTGAGATCGATCAGCAAGTTGAGTGATGTCGCAGTAACAACCTCGCACTCAACATCATTAAGACAAAGGAATTGATTGTGGATTCAGGAAGGGGAAGTCGAGGGAACACACACCAGTCCTCATCGTAGGATCAGAAGTGAAAAGGGTGAACAGTTTCCATTTCCTGCTTGTCAACATCTCTGAGGAACTATCCTGGGCCCAACATATTGATGCAGTTACAATGAAGGCACAACACCGGCTATATTTCATTCAGAGATTGAGGGAAATCGGTCTGTCACTAAAGACACTTGCAAATTTCTACAGATGTACTGTGGAGAGCATTCAAACTGGTTGCATCACTGCCTGGTGTGGAGAGGCCTCTGCACAGGACCAGAAAATGCTGCAGAAAGTTGTAAACTCAGCCAGCTCCTTCATGGACACTGGACTCCACAGCATCCAGGACACAGTCAAAAGATGATGCCACAAAAAGGTGGCGTCCATCATTAAGGACCCCCATCACCCAGCACAGGCCGTCTTCTCATTGCTACCACCAAGGAGGATGTACAGGACCCCGAAGACACACTCACCGGTTCAGAAACAGCATCTTCCCCTCTGCCATCAGATTTCTAAATGGACAATGAACTCCAGAACACTTCCTCAGTATTTTCCCTCGCTTTTTGCAGTGCTCTTCAAATTTAACTTTATACATACTGATTGTAATTTGTAGTTTTTATCACTAGATATTGCAATGTACTGCTGTCACAAAACAACAAATTTCACCACATATGCCAGTGATATGAAACCTGATTCTGATACACAAACACACACAGCTGGGCTCAGACACACAACACTCCCACATTCCTCCCGTTGTGACTCCCTGCTTGCTCCGTGGCCCCCGGTATGAAGCTCAAACTGTTGCAACACCTGCCCTTTAAATTCATGTCTGAGGCTGTATTATATCTGTTCACTGTTTGAGATCGATATTAAATGAACAGCATTGAATGGGAAGGAGGGTTTGAATACAAGAATAAAGATCTCCTCTGAAGGTATATGGGGTCCTGGTGAGAGCGTACATGGAACACTGTGCCCAGGTCTGGTCTCTCTCCCAGAGTCAGCCTGTGGGATGAAGGGAATGAGTGAAGATTTCCCAGCTTGATAAGGGAGGTGAGGTTATGTCCTCAGAAATAGTATACTGACTAGTCCTGTCTCAAAATTAGAGAACTAAGGCCTGTATTGTGCTATAGGTTTTCTATGTTTCTATGTTTTTAAACACTCGATTCCATACATTCCACATGTTTCCATACATTCCACACGTTTACATAAAGGAGACGTTATTGATATTGGCCAAAAACAAGGAGGATCAGACGGGGAGCTCCAAGTTTTAGAATGAGCACTACTACAACCATTTTCCATGAGGAAAGTCGATGGCCAAACCTCAAAATACGATTCAAAATGTTAATATTTTCAAAAAAGGAAATTTGATACATACCTGTTGAATCAAGAATTTCTTCTACAAGTTCCTGATACATTTTGTTCCCATTCACAACTCTCTACCCTGCCCTTTTCCTTATAAAACTGGCAACCCCACCCATCTGTCAACTAACCTGTCAAGCCGAACGACAATATAATCCTACATAGGAATAAAAACTTAAAATGTGCAGGTTTCCTGAATAGATATAACATTGGAAAACTTTGACAAATGAGAAGTAAACTTCTTAAAGTCGTGACCACTATAAATCAGAGTTCTCGCATTTCATTGCAATATTTTAATCCTGTTATGTATGTTCACAAGTAGACTGGGATACAGACACCCCACCCAACAAATCTTCATTTTTAAAGCCTCCAACAAAACACCAGTTACACCAAGATACCTTTCTGCAGCTTTCACAATAATTTTAATTTACTCAGTAGGATGGGATGCCTGAGCAGTAAAATTCACCACATCATTTATAAACATCACAAACTTCATTTTATCCGGCAGTGAAGTATCTTTGGTGGGAGAACTGTGATGCTGGCATATCCACTGACGTCACAGTCTGTGCTCTGACTGGGAACACTTTATCCAGTTTACCTGCTCTGCTTGCTGTACTTGTCCATAACAGGCCCTTCTGCTCCTTGTGTTGTTCTGAACCAACTGAACCGGACATTTCATGCCTTACTAAACCAATCCCTCTGCCTACTCAAGGAACACATCCCTGTATTCTCCACACATTCATGTGGTATCTAATAGACTCCATCACATCTGCCTCCACCACCACCCCTGACATTCACTCCAGACACCCGTCACTATGAGTATAAAAAACAGAACTTGAAACACAAATCTCCCTTACAATTCTGAGTCAGGTTTTTAACATCTTTTGTAACTGTTTTTTTAAGCAGCAGCTGTGCCGAGAAAAGATGCAAAATTACACTAAATTACAAAATACATAAATAGTGCAAAAAGGACCAATGAGGTAGTTTTTTTCTCTTTTCTCCTGAAGTGCATGCCCTCTGGTATTAGACATTTCCTCCATAGAGATCAAAATACGGGTTGTCCACTCTGTCTGTGCCTCTCACGTTCCTGTAAACGTCTGTCAGACCTCCCTCAGCCTCAGCCGCTCCAGAGAAACTAGATCCCGAGATTGTCCATTCTCACTTTATCCAGGCAGCATCCTGTTTAGCCTCTTCCACTCACCATCCAAAACCACCGCATTATTCCTACATTAGAATGCAGTTCTCCAGATGCAACATAACTGCCTGACACTGGAACCAGTATCTGGAGTTGTGAACTCGGATTCCAAGCTCCCTCAGTAGATCAATACTGTCCAATCCCGCCCCATGAATATAACCGCAAGGGGGTAATGCTGAGCCTTTATAACACTCTAGTCAGACCACACTTGGAGTATTGTCAATAGTGTTGGGCTCCATATCTCAGAAAGGATCGGTCGTCATTGGAGAGAGTCCAAAAGAGGTTCAAAAGGATGATTTTGGGAATGAAGTGGTTAACATATGAAGAGCATTTGGCAACTTTGACCCTGTACTGACTGGGATTCTGAAGAATGCAGAGGGGATCTCATTGAAACCTGTTGAATGATGAAAGGACCAGATAAGGTGGATGTGGAGAGGATGTTTCCGATGGTGGGGCTATCAAAATCCAGAGGGCACAGCCACAAAAAATGAGGGTCCACCTTTTCAAACAGAGGTAAGTTTATAGTTTTTTATTAGACAGGGAGTATTGGATGTTTGGAATGCTCTGCACAGACTGCGGTACAGGCCAAGTCTGTGGGTATATTTAAGGCAGAAGTTGATTGTTTCCTGATCGGTCAGGGCATCAAAGGATATGGCGAGAGGTCAGGTGTATGGAATTGAGTGTGATCCGGGATCAGCCATGACGGAAAGGCAGCAGACTCGATGGGGTGAATGGCCTAATTCTGCTCCAATTACTTATGGTCTTATGGCCACAAACCCCCTTAATCATGATGAATCTCCTCTGCAGTCTTCCAGCACTAAACACCCTTTGTATGGAAAGCTAAGAAGACTGAATACAACTTTTCAAGAACTTTGGCAAGTCAGGCACCATCTATTGAGGGGAATAGAGTCGATGTTTGGGACAGAACCTCTCTCTTACAGCACTGACACAGGCCCTTTGGCCCAACCTTTCCCTGCAGTCCTGGTGTCCATTTAAATTAATCCCTCTGCCTGCCTTTGACATAGAACATAGAAATCTACAGCACATTACAGGCCCTTCAGCCCACAATGTTGTGTCGACCATGTGACCTACTCTAGAAACTGCCTAGGAGTTCCCTATCGTATAGTCGTCAATTTTTCTAAGCTCCATGTGCCTATCTAAAAGTCTCTTACAATACCCTATTGTAACTGCATCTACCACCATTGTTGGCAGTGCAGTATGACTTGGATAGGTTAGGTGAGTGGGAAAATTCATGGCAGATGCAATTTAATGCGGATAAATGTGAGGTTATCCGCTTTGGTGGCAAAAACAGGAAAACAGATTATTATCTGAATGGTGGCCGATTAGGAAATGGGAAGGTGCAACGAGACCTGGGTTTCATTGTACACCAGTCATTGAAAGTGGGCATGCAGGTACAGCAGGCGGTGAAAAAGGCCAATGGTATGCTGGCATTTATAGCGAGAGGATTCGAGTACAGGAGCAGGAAGGTACTACTGCAGTTGTACAAGGCCTTGGTGAGACCACACCTGGAGTATTGTGTTCAGTTTTGGTCCCCTAATCTGAGAAAAGACATCCTTGCCATAGAGGGAGTACAAAGAAGGTTCACCAGATTGATTCCTGGGATGGCAGGACTTTTATATGATGAAAGACTGGATCGACTAGGCTTATACTCATTGAAATTTAGAAGATTGATGGAGGATCTTATTAAAACATATAAAATCCTAATGGGATTGGACAGGCTAGATGCAGGAAGATTGTTCCCGATGTTGGGGAAGTACAGAACGGGGGGGGGGGGGGGGTCACAGTTTGAGGATAAAGGGGAAGCCTTTTAGGACCGAGATTGGGAAAAACTTCTTCACACAGAGAGTGGTGAATCTGTGGAATTCTCTGCCACAGGAAACAGTTGAGGCCAGTTCATTGGCTATATTTAAGAGGGAGGTAGATATGGCCCTTGTGGCTAAGGGGATCAGGGGGTATGGAGAGAAGGCAGGTACAGGGTTCTGAGTTGGATGATCAGCCATGATCATACTGAATGGCGGTGCAGGCTCGAAGGGCCGAATGGCCTACTGCACCTATTTTCTATGTTTTTCTATGTTTCTATTCCAGACACCATCCACACTCTGTGTGAAAAAATTAACCCCTGACATCCCCGTTGTACAGACTTCCAAGCACCTGAAAACTATGCCCCCTCATGTCAGTCATTTCGCTCCCTCTTTTGTATCCACATTCTTTTTGTAGTGAGGTGACCAGAATTGAACACAGTACTCCAAGTGGGGTGTAACTAAGACCTTATATAGCTTCAACATTCCCTCACAGCTCTTGAACTCAGTCCCACGGTTGATGAATCCATCACACCAGACGCCTTCTTAACAACACTGCCAACCTGTACAGCAGCTTTGAGTGTCGTATGGACACGGACCCCAAGATCTCTCTGACCCTCCACACTGCCAACAGTCTCACCATTAATGTTATATTCTGTGTTCAAAACTGACCTGTCAAACTGATCCGCTTCACACGTATCTGGATTGAACTCCATCTGCCACTTCTCAGCCCAGTTCTGCATCCTACTTATTTTCCGCTGTAATCTCTAACAACCCTCCAGACTCTCCACAACACCCCCAACTTTTGTGTCATCAAGTCAAGTCGCTTTTATTGTCATTTCGACCATAAACTGCTGGTACAGTACACAGTAAAAACAAAACCACGTTCCTCCAGGACCCTGGTGCTACATGAAACAACACAAAACTATACTAGACTGTGTGAGACAGCACAAGGCTACACTAGACTACGTAAAACAACATAAAAACTGCACTAGACTACAGCCCTGCACAGCACTACATAAAGTGCACAAAACAGTGCAGGGCAGTACAATAATTAATACACAAGACAATAAGCACAGTAGAGGACAAATTACAATATAATAATAAATGATGCAGATGTCAGTCTAGACTCTGGGTATTGAGCAGTCTGATGGCTGGGGGGAAGAAACTGTTGCACAGTCTGGTCGTGAGAGCCCGAATGCTTCGGTACCTTTTGCCAGATGGCAGGACGGAGAAGAGTTTGTGTGAGGGGTGCAATAGACAATAGGTGCAGGAGTCGGCCATTCGGCCCTTCGAGCCAGCACTACCATTCACTGTGATCATGGCTGATCATCCACAATCAGTACCCCGTTCCTGTCTTCTCCCCATATCCATTGACTCCGCTATCATTAAGAGCTCTATCTAACTCTTTCTTGAAAGCATCCAGAGAACTGGCCTCCACTGCCGTCAGGGGCAGAGCATTCCACAGATCCACAGCTCTCTGGGTGAAAATGTTTTTCCTCAACCCCGTTCTAAATGGCCTACCCCTTATTCTTAAACTATGGCCCTGTTCTGTACTCCCCAACATTGGGAACATGTTTCCTGCCTCCAGTGTGTCCAATCCCTTAATAATCTTATATGTTTCAATCAGATCCCCTCTCATCCTTCTAAATTCTAGTGTATACAAGCCCAGTCGCTCCAATCTTTCAACATATGACAGTCCCGCCATACCGGGAATTAACCTTGTGAACCTACGCTGCACTCCCTCAGCAGCAAAAATGTACTTCCTCAAATTTGGAGACTAAAACTGCACACAATACTCCAGGTGTAGTCTCACCGGGGCCCTGTACAACTGCAGAAGGACCTCTTTGCTCCTATACTCAATTCCCCTTGTTATGAAGGCCAACATGCCATTAGCTTTCTTCACTGCCTGCTGTCCTGCATGCTTACTTTCAGTGACTGATGTACAAGAACACCCAGATCTTGTTGTACTTCCCCTTTTCCGAACTTGACAACATTCAGAACATAATCTGCCTTCCTGTTCTTGCCACCAAAGTGGATAACCTCAAATTTATCTGCATTAAACTGCATCAGCCATGCATCTGCCCACTCACCCAACCAGTCCAAGTCACCCTGCATTCTCATAACATCCTCCTCACATTTCACACTGCCACTCAGCTTTGTGTCATCTGCAAATTTGCTAATGTTACTTATAATCCCTTCATCTAAATCATTAATGTATATTGTAAGTAGCTGTGGTCCCAGCACCGAGCTTTGCGGTACCCCACCAGTCACTGCCTGGCATTCTGAAAAGGACCAGTTAATCCCTACTCTTTGTTTCCTGTCTGCCAACCAATTTTCTATCCATGTCAGTACCCTACCCCCAATACAATGTGCTCTAATTTTGCCCACTAATCTCCTATGTGGGACCTTATCAAAGGCTTTCTGAAAGTCCAGGTACACTACATCCACCGGCTCTCCCTTGTCCATTTTCATAGCTACACCCTCAAAAAATTCCAGAAGATTAGTCAAGTGTGATTTCCCCTTTGTAAATCCATGCTGACTCAGACCAATCCTGTTACTGCTATCCAAATGTGCTGCTATTTCATCTTTTATAATTGACTCCAGCATCTTCCCCACCACTGATGTCAGATTATCTGGTCCATAATTCCGTTTTCTGTCTCCCTCCTTTCTTAAAAAGTGCGATAACATTAGCTACCCTCCAATCCACAGGAACTGATCCTGAATCTATAGGACATTGGAAAATGATTACCAATGCGTCCACAATTTCTAGAGCCACCTCCTTAAGTACTCTGGGATGCAGACCATCGATCCTGGGGATTTATCAACCTTCAGTCCCATCAGTCTATCCAACACCATTTTCTGCCTAATGTGAATTTCCTTCAGTTCCTCCGTTACCTTAGGCCCTCTGGCCATTATTACATCTGGGAGATTGTTTGTGTCTTGCCTAGTGAAGACAGATCGAAAGTACCTGTTGAACTCGTCTGCCATTTCTTTGTTCCCATAATAAATTCACCCGTTTCTGTCTTCAAGGGCCCAACTTTGGTCAGAATTATTTGTTTCCTCATCACATATCTAAAGAAGCTCTTACCGTCCTCCTTTATATTCTTGGCCAGCTAACCTAATCTTTTCTCCCCGTTTTGCCTTTTTAGTTATCTTCTGTTGCTCTTTAAAAGTTTCCCAATCCTCTGGCTTCCCCCTCATCTTTGCTATGTTATACTTCTCTTTTATTTGTATACTGTCCTTGACTTCCCTTGTCAGCCACGGTCGCCCCTTACTCCCCTTCGGATCTTTCTTCCTCTTTGAATGAACTGACCCTGCACCTTCTGTATTATTGCCAGAAATACCTGCCACTGGTGCGTGGGGCCCTTCACAATACTGTTAGCTTTGCGGGGCAGCGTGTGATGTAAATGTCTGTAATCAGCGGGGCCTTCTGGGAGTTGTAGTCATACCCCTCGCCTCCTCGCACGCTCCCTGCAAAGACATTTTTCCTCACCTGCCACAACTTTTGCCGGAACGGACTGACTGAGGCGACGAAGGAGAACCGCGCCCGTCCTTGTGGACGCCGAGTCCGGCGACCATCGACAGCAGCGACTCGCTGAACTTCGCCATGGCCATGGAGCGGAAGAGGAGGGGCCGAACATGGGGCAGATTTCCACCAGCCTATCGTAGCGCAGACCCACCACTAACCCCTGCTGTCAGTGGCTATATTGCCTGTCGGTCAAATCAGAACTCAGACGGTGATTAGTTAATATGAACGTCAGTCAGCCTCCTGTCCTGACGCGCTTGAGTTTGGATTTACTGTATATCGGGGACAGGCAGCCGATATATTTGAATGTGTTTGGTAAAGCAAATTGGGAGAAATGTAAGTTTTTATGTGATGATGCATCAGTCTCCGAGTAACACTATTAATAATAGAAGGGCACAGGCCGTGATGAGGAAGGCGGTGATTTACTGGAATTATATTGAGATAATATTTGAAGGGATATTAAACTTGGAGATGTTTGCGATGTGGTTAAGGAAATGGGGGGATTTGAAATGATCATATTATTCCAGTGTTGATTAATGAGGGCAAAATGATTGTGACTGAAACAGGGGAGGTTGTGTTACTGGCTGGGTCATTTGCTGTCATTCAAAATCAAGACCATTTAAGTGAAGAAGTTAAACAATGTAGGGATATGTTTTTCAGTGAATAAATACCCTGATGTGTTGGAACCCAGTCATAGTATCACTGATGTAGAGTTTTCTTTGCAGAAATTTAAGAAATCTATTATTAATTCAGGTCAGGCACCCCAGGGAAGTGTGATATATGTAATTGTAATTCTCTCTTGTGAAAATATTAAATTTTTGAATTCTGTTTGGAGATCAGGCCATCTTCTTCCCTCATGCAATATGGCAGCAGTTGTGCCTGTTCTGAAACCTGGGAGATCCCTGTCTGATCCTTCTCGTTTTGGGCCTATATCGTTAATGTCTCATTCATGTAAACTGATGGAATGTATGGTAATCGAGTGCTTGAGTTATATTTTGGAAAAGAGAGGTGATATAGCATTTTATCAGAGTGGATCTTGGAAGGGCAGAAAAACATTAGATTCAGTTTTAGATTTGGAAGATGATATTAGGTAAGCACAGTTAAATAAAGATGTTGTAATAGCAGTATTATTTGCTATTGTTACCACATATGATATGTTATGGACGGAAGGACTTTTGATCAAATTTTGGAGATTAGGAATGAGGGGAGATTGCATAATTTATCTGAGTTTTTTATTTGGACGGACTGTGCAGGAATGGGTGGGCACATGATATGAAATTATATGATTAAATTCTTGAGGAATAGTCTGTCATAAGTTTTCCAGACATGCAAATGGATAATAAACTGACATGGAAGCACCCTATCAGTAAAATAATTTATATGTGTGGCTATTCTAGGGTGCAACAGGAAAATCTTTGTTGATTTTCTATATTTGGTTTAATTCAATCTGTTCTTGATTCTGGCTATGTGGCTTAAGGATCAGCTTCATCTTCAACTTTATTCTGTTTGGGTGTGTACCAGCACAGGCTTTAAGATTGTGTTGTGGTGCAGTAAGGTCGTCTCCTGTTTCGGCTTTACTGGTTGAAATAGGATAATTGCCCTCACAATGACAGAGGGTGAAGTTGCTGTTAACATACTGGATTAATTTGAGGGGTAAAGAAATATCATCATGTTAAAGGTGTGCTAGAGGACTGTTGGGAACATCACAAGAAGAATGTTTTTAGTGTTGGGTGGCTGGGTTCTTATCAAACTGGGAATATGTGTGTATTGGATGATACAACATCTCCCACTGTAGCTTCCTCTGTAGCACCACCTTGTTTTTCCAATGACTTCAGTTGATTTTAGGTAACACAATAGGATTATGTTCTGCCTGAGAGTCTGCTGGTTCATCGGTATATTAATGAAAGTTATTATTATTCGGTAACCATTTTTACAGATGGATGAAATGATAATTTAACTGGGAATGTTGGTGTGGCTGTTTTCTTTCTTTGTGTCTGAATTGCAGGTAATGATAAAGAAATGACTTACCAGCCACTAATCAGTACATGAAGCATAATTCATTGTCATCCTTTTAGGCTGACAGTGGGTGGAAGAAATTGGTCCGTGCAAATTTGTAATTTCTTCAGAATCCTTTTCGGTTTTGATAAGACTTAAAACAGGTTATTCTAGCAGTAGGTCAGATTTGCCTTTAGAAACTCATCAAACAGTATTTCATATACAAGGTTTGGTTCATATATCTACACATTATGGATCCTGCACAGCGCACTGTTAAGGGAAATGATCAGGCTGACTGTTTAGCAAAAACACCTGTTAAAAGTTCAGCTGTGGAAATCAACCTTCCACTTAGCAAATCAGAAGCTGAGGGTTAAGAATTAGTGGCTTATGGCAAGACTTGTAAGATAATGGACACAAGGACAGACACCTTTACAGAATACATAAACCTGTTGGGTTTATAGAAGAAGGCCTGAAAACAAGAAGGGGGAAGGAATTATATTGACAGAACTTGGAATTGTCCACACTATGCTTAATTATACCTTGTATCTAATTGGAAAACTTCATTCTGTGTCATGTACATTTTGACATTATGAAACTGTTAAACACATACTATTTCAGTGTGAAGCATATCAGGCTGAAAAATCAATTGCAGTCTCAGTATGAACTTTGGGGGCCAGATGGGAGTGACTTTAAGCTAATTCACAGCATTTACTGGGAAAAGGCATGTAATAATGGTAATGTCACAATTGTAATGAGGGATTTCAATATGCAAGGGGATTGGGAAAATCAGGTTGGTGTCAGATCACAAGAGAGGGAATTTGTTGAATGCCTACGAGACGGCTTTTCAGAGCAGCTTGTGCTTGGGTCTACTTGGGGAAAGGTCACCCTTCATTGGGTGTTGTACAATAACCCTGACCTTATTCAGGAGCTTAAAGTAAAGGAACCCGTCAGAGGCAGTGATCATAATATAATTGAATTCATACTGCAATTTCATAGGGAGAAGCCTAAGTCACATGTAACCGTCTCACAATGGAATAAAGGGAATTACAGAGGCATGAGAGAGGTGAATTGGAGGAGGATACTGGTGGGAGGACGGTGAGCAGAGGTGGCTGAAGCATCTGGGAATAGCTCACAAGGTGCAGGATAGACATGTCTCACAGAAGAAGTTCTCAAGTGGCAGGGGTAGGCACCCGTGGCTGACAAGGGAAGTTAGGGACTGCTTAAAACCTGAGGAAATGTCATATAAGGTAGCACAAGTGAGTGGGATGCTGGATAAGTGGATTCTTTGAAAATCCAAAAAAAGGCAACTAACAAGCAATAAGAACGTTAAAGATGAAATATGAGGCAAATGAGCCAATAATATAAAGCTGGACACTCAGAGTTTTTTTTCCCAGTTAAATAAGGAGTGAAACGGAGACGAGAGTTGCCATTGGACGACTGGAAAATGATGCTGATGGGGGACAAAGAAATGGCAGATGAACTTAATGAATACTTTGCAACAATCTTCACTGTGGAAGACACAACAGGATTGAGTGACTTTGCTGTTACAAAGGAAAAAGTGCTGGACAAACTCAAAGGTCTTAAGGTGGATGAGTCATCTGGACCAGATGGACTACATCCCAGAGTCCTGAGGGATGTTGAAGAGATAATGGATGCATTGGTCACGATCTTTCAAGAATCACTTGATCCTGGCATGGTCCAGGAGGACTGGAAAATAGAAAATTGCACATTTCAGAAGGGAGAAAGGCAAAAGAAAGGAAATTATAGGCCAGTTAGCCGAACCGCAGTAGTTGGGATAGTATTGTAGTCTTTTTTTGAGGAGGAGTTTTCAAGGTATTTGGAGACTAATGATAAAATAAGTCAATGTCAGCATGATTTCTGTGAAAGAAAACCGTGCCTAACAAACCTTTAGAGGTCTTTGAGGAAGTGAAGAGGAGGGTGGACAAATGAGAGGCCGTGGATATCGTTTACTTGGATTTTCAGAAGGCCTTTGATAAGGTAGCACACACGAGACTGCTGAACACTATAAAATCCTATGGCATTACAGGAAAGATACTGGCATGGACAGAGGAATGGCTGACAGGCAGGAGGCAGCGAGTGGGAATAAATAGGGCTTTTTCAGATTGGCTGCCAGTGACTGGTGGTGTTCCTCAGGGGTCAGTGTTGGGACTGCTACATTGTTTGTCAGTGATTTAGATAATGTAATTGGTGGCTTTGTGGCAAAGTTTGTGGATGATGCAAAGAAAGGTGCAGGGGTAGGTAGTGCTGAGGAAGCAATACGATTACAGCAGGACTTGGACAAATTTGAAGAAGTGTTAAAAACATGGCAGATTGAATACAGTGTTGGGAAATATATGATCATGCATTTTGATCCAAGGAATAATATTACTCAGTATTATTTAACTAGACAGAAAATTCACAGGTGCAGGGGCTTAGGAGTTCTCCTGCAAGAGTCCCAGAAGGTTATTTCACATTTTGAGTCTGTGATAAAGAAGGGAAATGCAATGCTGGCTTTTCTCTGAAGGGGAATAGAATATTTAAGCAAGGAAATAATGCTGAGCATTTATAAGACACAAGTTAGGCCGTACTTGGAGTTTAATCAACGTTTTGGGTCCCATATCTCAGAAAGGAAAGGGGAGTCTCATTGAAACCTACCGAGTGTTGAACGGACTAGATAGAGTGGATGTGGAGAGGTTGTTTCATGTGGTGGGGATATCCAGACTAGAGGACACAGTCTCAACATTGAGGGGAGACCTTTTGAACAGAGGTCAGGAGGAATATTTTTAGCCAGAGAGTAGTGACCCTGTGGAATACTCTATCACAGACTGCGGTGGAGGCCAAGGCTGTGGGTATATTTAAGGCGGAGGTTGATCATTTCCTGATCGATCAGGCCATCAAAATACATGGAGAGAAGGCAGGAGTATGGGGTTGAGTGGGATCCGGGATCAGCCATGATGGAATGGCGGGGCGGAGTCGATGGGCTGAACGGCCTAATTCTGCTCCTGTGTGTTATGGTCTGACCAAGATTCACCCTGACCCCCCTCTCCCAGTCAGCACCGCCCCCACTTGTCCCATTTAACCTGTCTCAGTGCGGGTGGACTTTAGGACCCGGGGGAGCTCAGGACCCGCCGCCCCGCGGCTGCTGCTGAATCCGCGGTGTTTCTGTTCCGTTGTCGGATGCGGTGAACGAGTTAAAATTAACGGATCGATAATTCTCATCTCGTGTTTTTTTCACTCTCCGCACATTTATATTTACAGGGACTTTACTCCTGACGCCGGTCCCGGGACCCGACCCGATTACAGACCCGGAGCGGAACCGGAGCAGATTCTCAGCCACTGGTTTCCATCCCAGGTCGCGAAGAGAGGATAAAGTTTCCCCGTGAATTTATTCCCAGTGAAGGTGTGGAGATCGGACTTGGTCTCCGCGTTGTAAAATGAAACTGTCCCGGACTGGTAACTGAGATAAACTCCCACCCTCCCGGGGATGGGACCGGCAGGGAGACGGGACTCAGGGGAGAGGAACTCGTCACAATCCCGATATAACACGTCATCAACCCGCCCGATGACCCAGAATCCGGTCTCCGGACTCACTCTGACCCGTCCCTCCCTCTCCACAGACTCTGCGGCGACTCCCAGACACCAGCCCCGATTCCCCGTCACCTCCACCTCCCAGTAATGTCTCCCCGATGTGAATCCCTCCGATCCCAGCACACATTCCCAGAATGTGAATCTCTTCCCGGTGTCAGGGAGATTCCTCCAGGTCCCGGTCCATCTCACACTCTTCCGATCCTCAGACACCTCGAGCCACGGATGCGCCGTTTCCACATCCAGGGTGACAGAGACTGGGGGGGAGAAGCAGAGAATTAGAGAGTCCCCGGGTATCGGGGGGACACTCGGGCAGCGCCGCCCCGGGAATCGGGGGGAGACTCGGGCAGCGCGGCCCCGGGGATCGGGGGGAGACTCGGGCAGCGCGGCCCCGGGGATCGGGGGGAGACTCGGGCAGCGCGGCCCCGGGGATCGGGGGGAGACTCGGGCAGCACGGCCCCGGGGATCAGGGGGAGACTCGGGCAGCGCGGCCCCGGGGATCGGGGGGGAGACTCGGGCAGCGCGGCCCCGGGGATCGGGGGGGAGACTCGGGCAGCACGGCCCCGGGGATCGGGGAAAGGCCGCTAGGCCTCAGGCGCGGTCGGGTGGCCGACACGAACCTTTCCCGAGGTTTGACCGAACGAAAGCGGATGGACAACGAATATCTCCCCAAGGGTTTTCCGCTGGACGGAGAGCAGAGATTTCCCGATCAAACAGACACAAAATGCTGGAGGAACCGAGCGGGTCAGGCAGCGTGTGTGGGGAGAGATTGACAGTCTACGGTTCAGGTCGACATCTTCCCTCAAGATCAGAAATAAATAGACAGCAGAAACGAGTGCGGGAAAGGGGTGGATTAAGATGGGAAAGAGGTGAGTGAATAGATTTAAACTGGAGGTCACGGAGGCCCATCGGCCCAACTCGTTTGTGCTGACCAACTTGCTCTAGTGAGCTAGTCCCATTTGCCCATTATTCTTTTCACCTTTTCTTATCCACGGCCCTGCCAGGATGTGTTTTAAAACATTCTCCCTGTACCCATCTCTACAGTTGATCAAGGGCCCGGTGTAAACAGAGATAACCCTCTTCCCTGTCCATTGTACCATGAATTTTAGTGCCATTAACAAACCTACTAACTATGTCACCGACATTATCATCCAAATCATTAATAGGAATGACAAACAACCCCGGCCCCAGCACTGACCTCTGCAGGTCACAGGCCTCCTGTCCTCTGTGTTTAAGAGACACTTGGACAGATACTTCAATAGGCAAGGCACAGAAGGAGACTGGCCTAATGCTGGCCAATGCGATGAATGTAGATGGGGAAATAGGTCAGCACAGATGTGATGGGTCGAAGGGCACATTTCTATGCTGTACGGCGATGGTTCTGTGAACTGAATGGATAAGAACCCCCAAACCCCCCTCTCCCTTTGGGTGCTGGGAATTTCAAACAGACAGTGACCCCTGACCCTTGACTCCTCAGACAGGGAAACATCCTCCCTGTATCCTGCCTGTTGACCCCAGAAGAATTTTTTGTTTCCCTGAGATCTCCTCTCTTTCTTCTGAACAGGGAACAGAGAACATAGAACAGTACAGCACAGGAACAGGCCCTTCATCCAATGTTAACATTCATTTGTGAGTGTGAAGTGTGGAGTGGGGGAGTGTGAAGGTTCGAGACAGTAAAGGAGGTGATAATGGGAAACAGCAGCGGAGAGATAAACGGCAGATTGAACCAGAACCAGGTGGGAGAGGGGTGGAAAGCCTGTGGGTGAACTGTGTGTGTAGACGTAACAAGAAGCTGGAGTGGGACAAAGGTGGAGATGAGGATCCCTTTGTCCCCTTTCCCACAACCCCATCACTCGCAGCCCCTCAAGAGGAAAGGGGAGGAATTTTCAGGGACCCTTAAGCAACACATGTCCTGATGAAGTGTTTCAGTCTGAACTGTTGACTGTTTACTCTTTTCCATCGATGCTTCCTGACCTGCTGAGTTCCCCCAGCATTTTGTGTTTTTTGCTCTACTTTAAATATACTTAATTATTTGCCTCCACAGCTGCCTGTGGCAGATTCACTGTCCTGTGGCTGAAGAAATTCCTCCTCATCTCTGTTCTAAATCGACACCCTCTAGTCGAAGGCTGTGCCTTGTGTTCTCGACCCAGCCGCTATAGGAAACATCCTTCCGACATCCACTCTCTCCAGGTAGGTGTCAGTGAGATCAGGCCAAGACCCTTCATCAGGACCTGTGTTGCTTGGATTACCAGCATCTGCAGATTTTCTCATGTTTGATTTTTAAAGCAGAAGTTGATATGTAAACTTCTTGATTAGTCAGGGTGTCAAATGTTAATGGGGAGGAGGCGGGAGAGTAGAGTTGAGAGGGATATAAATCAGCCATTCTTCTGAACTCCCATGAGTACAGGCCCAGAACCATCAAACACTCCTCATATGTTAACTCTTTTATTCCCAAAATCATTCTTGTGAACCTCCTGGATCCTCTCTAATGCCAGCACATCTTTTCCGATATAAGGGACCCAAAACTGCTCACAATACTCCGTGTGGTCTGACCAATGCCTTATAAACACTCAGAATGACATCCTATTCGAATCCTCTCGAAATGAATGCTAACGTTGAGCTTGCTGAGCTTAACACTGACTCAAACTGCAATTAAACATCAGGGAATCCTGCACAAGGACACCCAAGTCCATTCTGCACCTCTGATTTTTGAATTTTCTCACTGTTTACAAAATCGTCTATGCCTTTATTCCGCCTGCCAAATTGCATGCACGACTTCGCTACTCGATAATCCATCGATCACATCTTTGTCCATTTTCGAATCTGTCTCTGTCCTTCCCCAGACTCTGAGCTTCTGCACCACTACCTTCCCCTTCACCTAACTTCATCTCATCTGCAAACTTGGCCACAAAGGCAACAATTCTGTCATCCAAATCATTCTTTGTCTATCTTGGCTTTGTGTTTCTCGAAGAATTCCAGCAGATTTGTCGGGTAAGATTTCCCCTTCAGGGAAGGCACGCTGTCTTTGCCCTATTTTATCATGTGCCTCCATGTACCCAAAAGCAGTTCCATTAATACTGGACTCCAGCATCTTTCCAAGCACACCACATCCAGACTAACACACCTGTAATTTTCTTTCCTCAGCTGCTCTGCCTTCTTAAAGAGTGAAGTGACCTGTGCAATTTTCATTTGTCTTGAATATCCAATTATCTAGTGATCCCTGAAAGATCATTATAAATGCCCCCATATTCTCTTCAGCTAACTCTTTCCGAACACTGGGGTGTAGTCCATCTGGTCCAGGTACCCTCAGACCATCAATCTTCCCACGCACTTTCTCCTCAGTAACATCAACAACACTCAATTCTGTCCCCAGACACTCTCACATTTCTGACATACAGCTGGTATCTTCCACAGTGAGGATTGACACAAAATATTAAATAAGTACTTCGACAATGTATTTTGTCACATGTCTCCTCTCCAGTGTCATTTTCTTGGGGTCCAATATCCACTCTTGCCTCTCTTTTACTCTTTAGAGTTTTGTGTCCTCTTGAGTATTGTCGGCAAGCTTTCCCTCATATCTCATTTTCTCTCCTTCGGGCTTTGTAATTGCTTTCTGTTGATTATCAAAATCTCCTCAACACTTCAACATGCTGCTAATTTTTGCTCTATTGTATGCCCTCTCTTTCACTTTTATGCTGTCTTTGACTTCCCTTCTTAAACAAGGTTGCCTCATTCTCCGTGGATAATACTCCTCCGTCTTTGGGATTTACCTATCCAAATTGCCCCCAGAAATTCCAGTCATTGTTGTTCTGCAATCATCCCTGCTGGTGTCCCCTCCCAATCTACTTTGGTCAGCTCTTCCCTCATGCCTCTGTAACTAACTTTACTCCACTCTAATACCGATACATCTGACTTTATCTCCCTCTCAAACTCCAGGGTGAATTCTATCATTTTATGATCACTGCTTCCTAAAGTTTCTTTTCCCTTAGTCTCCCAAATCATATCTGGTTCACTATACAAATCCCACTCTAGAATTGCCTTTCTCCCATTGGGCTCAACCACAAGCAGTTCAAAAAAGCCATCTTGGGGACTTTCTACAAATTCCCTCTCTTGGGATGCAGCACCAACCTGATGTTCCCAATCTACCTCCTTGTTGAAATCCCCCATTCCGACTGTCACATTGCAATTTTTTTTCCATTTCCTAGTGTAATTTGTATCCCATTTCGATCCTGGCTACTATTTAGAGGTCTGTATATAATTACCATCAGGGTCTTTTTACCCTTGCAGTTTTTTAACTCTACCCACAATGACTCAACATCTTCCAATCCTATGTCACCTCTCTCTAAGGATTTCATTTCATTTTTTACAACAGAGCCTCCCCAGCCCCTCTGCCTACCTGCCTGTCCTTTGAACACAAGGTGTATCCTTGGATGTTGGGCTTCAACCAGCATCTCCTTTCAGCCGCAACTCAGTGACGTCAACAACGTTATACCTGCCAATCTCTACCAGTGCTACAACATCATCTACCTTATTCCATATACTGGAGCATTCAAATATAACACCTTCAGTCCTGTATTCATCAGCCTATTCGACACTGTCCACCGGAACTTAAGCAAGGTCTATGATATCAATGATAGACCACAGTTCGGGTATTGTCTGCATGTCCACTTCCTCGAATATAGTGAAACATAGAAACACAGAAAACATAGAACACAATACAGGCCCTTCGGCCCACAAAGCTGTGTTGAACATGTCCCTACCTTAGAACTACCTAGGCCTTACCCATGATCCTCTATTTTTATAAGCTCCATGTAGCCATTCATGAGTTTCTTAAAAGACCCTGTCGTTTCCGGCTGCAGCACCACCAGCAGCAGCCCGTTCCGCGCACTCACCATTCTCTGCATAAAAAAACATACCTCCGACATCTCTGTATCTCCTTCCAAGCACCTTCAAACTATGCCCTCTCATGCTAGCCATTTCAGCCCTGGGAAAAAGCCTCTGACTGTCCACAAGATCAATGCCTCTCATTATCTTGTACACCTCTATCAGGTCACCTCTCATCCTCCGTCGTTCCAAGGAGAAAAGGCCGAGTTCACTCAACCTATTCTCATAAGGCATACCCCCCTCCAAAAAAAAAACAGGCAACATCCTTGTAAATCTCCTCTGCACCCTTTCTATTGGTTTCCACATCCTTCCTGTAGTTGTAGTGAGGTGACCAGAATTGAGCACAGTACTCCAAGTGGACTGACCAGGGCCTTATATACGTGCAACATTACCTCTCGGCTCTTAAACTCAATCCCACGATTGATGAAGGCCAGTGCACCGTACGCCTTCTTAACCATAGAGTCAACCCGTGTAGGATATCATTACACTGGACAGGAAGGTTCAGGAGGATGTTACCGGGACTGAGGGGGCTTGGATTAAAAGTAGAGAGTGTTTAAGCTTGGGCTATTTCGCTGTAGTGTAGGATGTTGATTGTTGATCCCTTATCGAGGTAAATACATTCACAACGGGCTGAGATAAAGTGAGTCTTTTTCTGAGAAATGGGAGTACAGAACCAGAGGGCTCAGATTGAAAGTGAGAGGGGAAGTTTTTATGAGGGATCTGTGGGGCAACATTCTCACAGACAGGTGGGTGGGCAGATGGAATTTGCTGTCAGATGCTGTAGAAACAGGTAAAATTAAAATAGTTTAAGATGAACTTACACAGGTACATAGATAGGAAGTGGTTAGAGGGATATGGGGCAAACACACACAAATGGGACATGCTCAAGAAGACATCTTGGTCTTGCAGATGTATGAAGTGGTTCATGGGTTCAAACCCTCCCAGATCATCCTCCTGAGGAATCTCACCCTGGAGTCTGTCTGTGAACTGTTGATGTGACATCACATCAGAGGGCAGCTCTCTGCACAGAACAGACTGGGTAAGGACGGCAGGTTTCATTCCTAAGTCGGAACGTGGGCCTATTTCTTTGACCATGTGTCACACTCAGATATTATGTGTGTATATGTGTTACTCTGTGTGTGTGTGTGTTGTTTGTGGTAAATATCAGTGTGTTTGTGTGTACACATTGAAGGAGAGTGTGCACATTGAAATATTTGTATGGCACAGCGTGTCATCACATGTCTGGTGTGTGCTGCCAATGTGTGACATGTGTGAGTTGTTTAAATAAATAAATTACCGTGTCTGAAGAGAATAGTTTCTAGATTATTGAAGGAAATATCAACGTACATTGCTGCGTCTCTGACTACAATCTGCCAATCCTTCCTGTGTATGTGTGTGTCGGGCTGTTTTGCCAGTCTGGTTATGCTGTGTGTGCTTCTCCTGAGATGAAATCCTGAATGATGTCAATGCTGGCTGGGTTGTCTGGGCTCATTCTCACAATGCTTCAATGTTGTGGTCTGATAACCATAAGCCCATAAGACATAGGAGCAGAATTTGGCCATTTGGCCCACTGTGACTGCTCCACCATTCAATCATGGCTGATCCTTTTCTTCTCCTCCTCAGCCCCACTCCCCGGCCTTCTCGCCACAACCTCTGATACTGTGTGCAATCTAGAACCTGTCAAGTTCGGCCTTAAATATGCCCAACAACCTGGCCTCCACGGCTGCCTGTGGTAACGAGTTCTGCAAATTCACCACCCTCCGGCTAAAGAAATTTCTCTGCGTCTCTGTTTTTAAATAAGACACCCCTGTATCTTGAGGCTGTGCCCTCTTGTCCCAGACTCTCCCACTATGGGAAACATCCTTCCCACATCTACTCTGTCTTGGCCTTTCAACATTTAAAGGGTTTCAGTGAGATCCCCCATCATCTTTCTAAATTCCAGTGAGTACGGTCACAGAGCTATCAAACGTTTCAAGTCTGATAACCCTTTCATTCCTGGAATCATCCTTGTGAACCTCCTCTGGACCCTCTACGATGCCAGCACATCCTTTCTCAGATGAGGAGCCCAAAACTGTTCACAATATTCAAGGTAATGCCTCACCAGTGCCTTATAAACCCTCAGCATCACATCCCTGCTCCTGTATACTAAACTCCTTGAACTGAATGCTAACATTGCATTTACCTTCCTCACAACTGACTCTACCTGCAAGTTAACCTTCAGGGTGCTCTGCAGAAGGACCCCCACATCCATCTGCATCTCAGATTTTTGAATTGTGTCCCCATTTTAAATAATCTGCGTATTATGTCTCCTACCACAATGCATGACCATGAATTTCCCAGCATTGTGTATCATTTGCCACTTTCTTGCCGAGTCTCCTCATCCAAGTCCTTCCACAGCCTACCTGTTTCCTCAACACTACTGGCCCCTCCACCAATCTTATTATATGCCAACTTGTCCTATCTTGTCCAGTATCACCAAGTATTCCATAACCTCATACTTAACAATTGACACTAATGTCTTCCCACCCACAGAGGTGAGGCTAACTGGTGTATAACTTCATTTCTGCTGCCTTCCTCATGACTAAGAGTTGGGTGACATTTGTAATTTCCAGTCCTCTGACACCATACCAGAGTCCAATGATTTTTGAAAGATCATTTCAAATGCCTCCACAATCTCTACCGCTACCTCTTTCAGAACACTAGGGTGCAGTTCATCTGGTCCGAGTGACGTATGTCCCTTTTTGAGCACCTTCTCCCTTGTAACAGTAACTGCACTCACTTCTCTTCCCTCACACTCTTCAACACCTGACACAGTGCCAGTGTCTTCCACAGTGAAGACTGATGAAAATACTCATTTAGTTCATCTGCCATCTCTTTTTCCCCTGTTATTATATATCCAGCCTCATTTTCTAGTGGTCCTATATCCACTCTCATCTCTATTTTATTTCCTCGCAATACTTGAAAATCAATTTGATATTGTTTGTTTGTTTGACCTGCTGCGTTCGCCAGGAACTTTGATGTGTGTTGCTTGATATTGTTTGCTTACTTGTTTTATAAAGACAGGTGTGTAAAAAGGGCCTGAAGGATCATTGGAGACCCAAGTCACCCCAACAACAAACTGTACCAGTCGCTACCATACAGGAACTGGTTCCGCAGCATAAACACCAGAACCAACAGGGTCCGGGGACAGCTTCTTCCACCGGGCCATCAGACTGCTTAACTCGTGCTGAGACAACTGTATTTCTATGTTATATTGACTGGAATGTTATACATATTATTTATCATAAATTACTGTAAACTGCACATTTAGACGGAAGATTTTTCCTGCTTGTTTATAGAAAGGATGTAAGTAGTAAAGTCAATTCAATTCAATTCCATATTTCATTTTTCCCCTCCCATTCATTTTTTTCAGTTCCTCTCTGTAGGTATTTAAAAGCCTCCCAATTCGCTGTCTTCCTATTAATTTTCACTTTGTTGTATGCCCACTCTTTGGCATTTACATTAGCTTGTCTTCCCTTATCAGCCACGATTGTACTATTTTGCCATTTGAGTATTTATTTATTTTTGGAATATATCTATCCTTCACCTTCCTCATTTTCCCAGAATCTGATATCATTTCTGCTCTGCTGTCATCCCAGACAACATCTCTCTCCATTTTACTTTGGCCAACTCCTCTTTCAGACCACTGTAATTTCTTTTACTCCTCTGGAATACTACAACGTCAGACTTTACTTTTTTCCTTATCAAATCTCAAGTTGAACTCAGTCATGTTGTGAGCACGGCCTCCTCAGGTTTTTTTCCTAAGATATCATCTCCAGTTCAATACATAACACCCAATCCAGTAGAGCTGTTCCCCGAGTTGGCTCAATGATAAACTGCACTAAAAAGTTATCACATGGCATTCAACAAATTCACTCTCTTGAGATCCATTATCAATCTAATTTTCCCAATTGACCTGCTTGTTGAATTCTCCCATGACTATTGTAACATTGTCTGTTTCATTGGCCTTCTCTATTTCCAGTTGTAATCTGTGGTCCACATCCAGCTACTGTTGGGATCCTGTATATGACTGTCATCAGTGTCATTTTCACTTCTGAATTTCCTTCACTCAACCCACAAGGAATCAACATCTTCCAATCCTATGTTACATCTTTCTATTGATTTACCAGGAGAGCCATTTCACCCCCTCTGCCTACCTTCCTAACCATCTGATGCAACGTGTAACGTTGGACATTCATCTCCCAAGTACAACCATCCTTCAGTCATGATTCAGTGATGGCCACAGCATCATACCCGACAAACTGTAATAATGCAACAAGATCATCCACCCTATTTCTCACACTCCATGCATTGAGATATGACGCTTTGGGTACTGTATTTCCTATCCTTTTTCATTCTGCATCCCTCATGCACTGATACTCACCCAGCTGGCTGCAGTTTTGTCCTCGTATCTGGCTGCCCCATCTGACAGTCTGACTGCACACTATCTTTGCATTTTTACCATCAATCCTACCCCTTCACTCGTTCCTAACCACCCCCCCCCCAACAAATTAGTTTAAACCCTCCCCAACAGCTCTATCAAACCTCCCTGTGAGAATATTGTTCTCCCTCGGGTCCAGGTGCAACCCATCCCTTTTCAGCAGGTCATTTCTCCAGCAGAAAAGATCCCAATGATCCAAAAACCTGAAGCCCTGCCCCCTGCACCAGCTTCTCAGGCATGCTTTAATCTGCCAAATTATCCTGCTCCTACCCTCACCAGCACGTCGCACAGGCAGCAATCCAGAAATTATAAACCTGAAGGTACTGCTTCTGAGCTTTCTACCAAGCTCTCCAATTTCTATTTTCAGGACCTCTTTGTTTTTACTTCCAATGTCATTGGTCCCAAAATATACCGATATATATGACTCTCCCCCTCTCCCCCCCCCCACTAAAATGCTGCAGACACGACCCGAAGCATCCCTGATTCTGGGAACTAGGAGGCAACATACCATTTGGGTGTCCCGTTCACATCCACAGATTCTCCTGTCTGTTCCCCGACTGAGTCCCCAATCACTACCGCTCCCCTCTTTTCCCTCGAACAACAGTGAGAGTTGCCAATCCAGAAGGGGGAAGACCTGCGTCAATCAGAGTCTGCACTCACAGAGCATGAAGGACTTGTGTATTTTTCTGACAACCCCGGTGACTACACTGATGCCCGCTTTTATTCCCTGCAATATCATAAGATCAGTATTAATTTCCCATCTCCTGTGGTAGGATTCAAACTCATGTCTTGGCATGTTAGTGCAGTGGCCTGGGATCAGGACCCAGTGGTTCATCGGCCAGTCCCGTGTATTGGTTGTATTGTGACCCTGTGCTGGTGTGTTCAGGGGTCTGACATCTCCAGCTGACCATGTGACAGTGACGCCCCCCCTCCCCCCTTGCCAGTCGGTGGGGTTGACTTCAGTTCCCCTTCAGTCATTATTACAGCCAATCTTTGCCTTAAATAATAACAACTGTGTTTCATAAACAAGGTGAAATGAATCTTTGTAAATTTTACCTCGATTAATGGCATCAAGTGCTTCTCTTAGCACTGTGTTCAACAAATAGGGGTGAACAAATTTTTCCACTGGTAGGGTCTCATCTGTCACTGAATATTCCTGGACATCATCATTAATCCTGTAAATAATAAACTGATGGTGATAAACTGCTATTCTGAACTATTTTACAAATCCATACAGGGTTTCAGTGAAGAGGATGTCCTACCTCCTGTTCCTACTAGTTTCCACCTGAAATAAATAAAAACACAAATCTGATTAGACTTGGACTTACCATCTACATCCTGAATTTTATCCAAATCATTACAAGGTGTTGAAAATTCCCTCTCCCACAGTCACTCACACACACACAAACAACACAGAACCACGAGGAAAATTACAGGTAATGTTTCTGAAAATTAGATCATTACTGAGAGGATGAAACTTACAGGAAAGACAGGACGGGTTGCGCATTTTCATCTGGATAAGACATCAGGGTGATAAGATGGAGCAATTGAAGATCAATGATGGATTTGATTGTGTGCATGTGGAGAAAGTATATCTATTTATGGGCAGATGAAATTCCAGATGGATCTTAAAAAATCCCATAAGAAATTTAGTGAAGAGCACGTGGAACTCACAAGCACAGGAGTGATTGAAGCAGAACAGCAGAGATTGAATGTCATGGGGAAACTGGATGAACACGAGGGACCAGGGAGTTCGGGCACTGTTGCTGGGTGTGGTGAGTAGGTGGGAGGAGGTTTGTTTAGCAGGGAAGCAGATCGGAGAAAATGGACCGAATGGCCTGTTTATGATGGAGAATGGGATATTATCCTGTATGAAGTTTATCCGAGAAAGTAAAGAAACAGTGAATGTTTCCCTAATCTGATGGAAACCGGATATTGAGGATAAGTCTGATGTGTGGGTCACATTCTTTGTTCTCAGTGATTGACAGAGAGACCCTCACACCCACCACATCAGACACACTCACAGCCTGTGATTGGAACTGGGTGTTAATGTGAGAGTTAGAGGATATTTAACAGGTAATTAAGGACACAGTCTGCAACTCTGTGTTATTTTCAGAGCAAATAATTTCAGAGCAGATTACATTCTGTCCTGGAATGTACAGAAGTTGTGGAAGTCCAGTTCTGGGACAGCAACAACTCTGAATAGTTTCATCAATTGTCTGGTGAGAAACAGTTTACTGCCATTTGTAAATGCTGTGTGTAGGAGCAATGCACCTGTTTTCTGTCTGCAGTGTATTCTGTGTTACGTGTTTATTATGGTAACACGTCATGTGAGTGGGGGCGTGGGAAAAGCGAACCGAATAAGTTACATATTCGAACTTTGTTCTCAAAAGTTTTGAGCTGGGGACGGACGGATATCATATCTTTGTTGAACGATATGTTGCAGCTTAACTTACGATTTATAATACTTAAGATTCATCGCTTCTAGATTGTATGTTGCTTATAGAGGATCGAATACATATCTTAGACATTTTGGAACGTCATCATTGGAGTGATTGGAGGGTGCGTCATTCAAGTATAACAATCTGTGTGAGGTTGCCTGCAGCGGCAATTGATTTGTTAGAACTGGTCACTGTGCTGTGTTTATTTCAAATATACCACTGTTCATTTCGTGCTCTTTGACAGGAACAAATTGAAATATAATCCCTCACCTTGAGAAATATCACACTGTCTTTTTGATCCATCTGTTCCTTTAACTTTGAGATTTCCTCCTGAATCCACCCGATATTCTCTTGAATCTCTCGAATATTTTTTTCCATTCGATTTAGAATCCTCTCCTCTTCCTCCCTGAGATCCCTGAGTAAGCTCTGCTCTTTCTCAGTGATAATCTGGCGCAGTTCTGCAAACTGAGACGTGATGTGGGTCTGAACGCTGTGTGACTGTTCCTATCGAATGAAAGGTGAAGATTAATTTACTATATTGCTGTCTGTATTTCCTGATGACGTTAAGGTGACCATTCGGTCCATTAAAGTTCATGCTTCTGAATCATTCCCGTCAACCCCATTCCCTCACGTTTTCCTGAAACCTCCCTCATTGACCTATTAACTCCTACCTGATTCACATACAACTTCCCCCACCTTCACAGGGTTAATTGTAATTAACCATTCATCCAGCATGTCCTTGGGATGTGTCTGAAACTGTCGTGGTCACAGGAAGAGCATGCAAACTCCACACGGACAGTACCAGAGGTCAAGATCGAACCCGAGTCACTAGAGCTGCGATACTCTGCTATTCTGCATTAAAGGGAGCAAAACTATACAGTAATATCAGAAAATCCGCTCAGGAAGCCTCACCCGAACTCCGGAAATCTTCTCTTTCTGTTGCTGCTCCTTTTCCTGGAAGTCTGATTTCTTTTTTGTGAGAGAGTCTAAGGAAGATTTTAGCTGATCCTGAAAGTCAGAGAGCGTAAGAAATAGAAAAAAGGGAGAACAAAAGAAACAGGGGATCAAACGCGATTACCGCACACAAAATGCCAGAGGAACTCAGCATCTACAGTGGCATGCAAAAGTTTGGGCACCCCGGTCAAAATTTCTTTTACTGAGAATAGCTAAGCGAGTAAAAGATGAACTGATTTCCAAAATGCATAAAGTTAAAGATGACAGATTTCTTTAATGTTCTAAGCAAATATGTTTTTTTTATTTCCATATTTTGCGGTTTCAAAATAACAATAACATTGCGGCCTAGAAGTTCTATTTTAACTTCATCAGTCCACAGGACTTGTTTCCAAAATGCATCAGGCTTGTTTGGATGTTCTTTGAACTCTTCAAATAGAACTTTTTGGCCACAATGAGCAAAGGTATGTTGGAGCAAAAGAGGGTGCAGGATTTCATGAAAAGAATCCCTCTCCAACTGTTCAGCACGGGGGTGGACTGATCATGTTTTGGGCTTGTGTTGCAGCCAGTGGTCTGGGGAACATTTACTGGTAGAGGGAAAAATGAATTTAATTAAATACCAGCAAATTCTGGAAGCAAATGTCACACCGTCTGTAAAAAAGCTGAAAAGAGGATGGCTTGTACAACAGGATAATGAACCTAAACACACCTCAAAATCCACAATGGACTACCTCAAGAGGCGCAAGCTGAAGATTTTGCCATGGCCCTCACAGTTCCCCCGACCAAAACATCATCAAGAATCTGTGGATAGAACTCAAAAGAGCAGTGCATGCAAGACGGCCCAAGAATCTCACAGAACTTGAAGCCTTTTGCAAGGTAGAATGTGCAAAAATCAACCAAACATGAAATGAAAAACTCAGCTGGCTACAGAAAGTGTTTACAAGCTGTGATACTTGTCAAAGGGGGTGTTAGTAAGTACTGCCCATGCAGGGTGCCCAAACTTTTGCTTCGGGCCCTTTTCCTTTTTTGTTATTTTGAAACTGTAAAAGATGGAAATAAAAACATTTATTGCTTAAAATATTAAAGAAATGTGTCATCTTTAACTTCATGCCTTTTCAAAATTTGTTCATTTTTACTCGCTTAGCTATTCACAGGAACAGAAATTTTGACCAGGAGTGCCCAAAATTTGCAAGCCACTGTATCCAGGGCAAAAAAACAGTCGACGTTTCGGGATGAGATCCTTCACTAGGACTGGGAAGGAATGGGGCAGAAGCCAGAATAAAAAGGTTGGGGATGAGAACCAGCTGACAGGTGACGGGTGAGACAACGTGAGGGGGAACGTGGGGGAGGGTGGTGAAGTGAGAAGCTGAGAGGGGACAGGTGGAAGAGGCAAAGAGCTGAAGAAGGAGGAAACTAACACGAGAGGACAATTGGCCATGGAAGTAAAGGGAGGAATTCGGTCTGTTTGGGCCCCTGAATGGTGACGAGGGAGGAGGTGTGGGAGTCAGGTGTATCACCTGTCCCGTTTACAGGTATCGGTGTCAGGAGGGAGATCAGTTGGACGGAGCGAGTGGATAAGGGAGTTACATAGAGAGCTATCTCTACGGAGAGCGGAGAGTTGTGGAAGTGACATGGCGGTGGGATGTGCTTGGTGATAGAATCGCGTTGGAGATGGTGAAAGATGCGGAGAATGATATGTTAGTTATGGAGGCTCGTGTGTTTGTAGGTAGCACTTTGGAGATTCAGTTGACGATGGGGTTAGTATCAAATTCAGGTTAGTTTTACCTTGTAGATTTTAACAGCTTCTTTAATCGGCAGGAAGCGGTGCTCTCTGTGTTCCTGCGCAACTGCACAGATCAGACAGATCAGTGTCTTGTCCGTTTCACAGAACAGCTTCAGTTCTTCCTCATGTTCCTCGCAGTGAAGTTTACTTTCCTTCCCTTTCGGATTCAGGTTTAAATTTCGAATTTTTTCAACCAGATTTGCCAAGGCCCGATTGACCCTGAGGGTGCGGTCAGCAATCTCCTCTCTACATTCCGGGCAGGAGTTTCTCTCCTCCCTTTCCCAACACCGTGTGATACAAGAGCGACAGAAGTTGTGCGCGCACTCCAGCGACACCGGATCTGTGAAGAAATCCAGGCAGACGGGGCAAATTGCCTCCTCGCTCAAACTCTCGACCTGTCCTTTCGAAGCCATGTTAACTCCTGGCACTTCCTGATTCAGAACGCTGCCGATCCCCTGCAGTACCGCGATTGTCCACTACAGGCGCTGCAGACTCAGCGAATGAACATTACGTTACTGCCTGTGATTTCCACACCAGGGTGAGATCGGAAACACATAAACTGGTCGGAAATAAACACTTGGCCATGGACTGCCCAAGCCCGGCTGCAAAAGGAGGATGGTGGGCATGGGGCTAGTAATCCCAGTGCGACAGATACTTCAGGGAACGCTGGAGAGCTGCTGTTGGCCTGTGCCCCAGTAGGCGTGATGGGCGAAGGAAGAAGCAGAACAGAAATGAAGCCGGAGAGAAGAGCCTGGTTCAGTCTGAGGCAGGACTGAAAGGGGCAAGTTCTGAAAAGAGAGGCACAAGAGACTGCAGATGCTGGAATCTCGAGTCAGAAATATGATGCTGAAGGAGCTGAGGGGGTCAGGCAGCATCTGTGGAGGGGAATGTAAAATCGACTTTCCGGGTCGGGATCCTTCATCTGGACTGTCTCAACCCGAAATGCCTGACCTGATGAGTAATTCCAGCAGCTCCTTTTTATTGTTTCTCCAGGTCTAAAGAGAGTAAGGCTTGGGTGCAAAACGGTGGCAAATATTGAAAGCAACTATTAAATTAGTTAATGCCATGAAAATGGGGTTATGGAGAGCATATTGTGCTTTGAGGAGACAGATGAAGTGGTAATGACCGACCTGTGACTACAGGGGGAAAAAAGCACAGGACCGGACATTCTACGTCACAGGGAGCAAAACATTATTTTTTCGGTAACATCCTGATTTCAACAGCCCTTCGTGAGAGAAACTTCGTGATTTAACGCATGTCCATCCCGGCTGCAATGGAAGGCCCGGTCTCCCTGACTCAGCCCAGAAGTTGAATATTATTATGGTGACTAAAGTCCATATAGATATTCACAGGGATAAATCGTGCAGTGCCTTTACCCAGTGATTTTACATTCTTTGTCAGTGGGGTATTTAGTGCTATTTTACATTCGATAAAACCGATAGGACTGTTGTCGCTCATGTGCCCCCGGGGTGTTTCACTACGACAATAATTGAGAAGCTTCCTCAGCCAACCCGGCCCCTCCCTGTCCAGGAGCAGGGGGACCCTGTAGTTTCAATGGTGTCCCTGCAGCCTGGAAAGTGCCGGTCGGCAACATTCCTGTACGACAGGGGTTCCCAACATTTTCCATGCCATGGATCAATGTCATTAACCGTGGACCCCAGGTTGGGAACATCAGCTCTACGGACATCTCGATGTGATGACAGACCAACAGGCTTTGGGGGTCTTCCACCAAGATGATGATCTGCCAGCAGCACTTGATGTCCGTCTTTCTGTGTGTCCAGGGAACAGCCCGAAGATCAGTGACCCTTCTGTCACGCAGCTGCTGTGACACAGGCCCTTGCATCTTTCTCCACACATCTTCACCAGCCCACAGTCCGCAAAGAGCTGAGTGACCGTCTCGTCTCCACTGCAGTAATCTCGGGGCAGCGCGCTGTGGGAGTGATCTCCGGGCACGCAGCAAGGATCAGAAAGGGAGGCCCCTCTCGCCGCCAGACAGGTAAGGTCTTGGTGCCTGTTGGTGAGATCTGGTGATGAGGTATTCTGCCAGATGGTCTGGACTGTCTGCTCAGGGAACCACTCCACTGTGTCCATCCAGTCCTTCTCCTGCAGTAACTGCAGGACATTCCGTGCTGACCACTGTCTGATGTTTTTGTGGTCAAAGCTGCTGGTCTGAAAGAACTGTAACCAACATCATTATCACAAGGTTCACATGGAGAAGCTTCCTGACTGAGACAGACACAGTCTCACAGGGTATTTGCAGTGTAGGGGCAGGAATGATGTTTCTCCCCGGCTGGGGTGTGGAACCAGGGGTCACAGACTCAAAATCCGAAGTCACCTCGGCAGGACTGAGATGAGGAGAAATTTCCTCACACAGAGCGCGGTGAATCTTTTGAATTTTCTCCGCAAGGATTCTAAATTCAAACGACAAATTTCGGGGCTCGGCGAAGTTCGGAACGTTGAAGGAAAGTGGCGCTGAGGTCAAAGATCAGCCATGTTCTGAGTGAGGGGCAGAACAGCACAAGGGGCCGAATGGCAACGCCTGCTCCTGTTTCTTATTTTCTAAAGCACGAGTTTACCTTTGCGTCTTGTTCTCCCTTGGCCTTCAGCCTGTCGGATTGCACAGGGGAGCGGTGAGAGCTCCAGAGATCCATCAGCAGACGCTGAGGTTATTTCATGTTCTCGTTATTTATCGATATTTATTTATATTTGCATTTTCACAGTTTGTTACCTTCAGCACTCTGGTTGATCTTTCACTGCCTGATTTTGCTGTGGTTACTATTCTATACTTTTTCTAAGTATGTCTGCAGGAAAATGATTCTTGGGGTTGTACGTGGTGATTTATATGTACTCGGATAATAAAATTTACTTTTAAATTTGAGTTTCGGGGAACTTCCTTTGATTCTGAAAACGAACTGAGACTG
This sequence comes from Mobula birostris, assembly GCF_030028105.1. Taxonomy (NCBI): domain Eukaryota; kingdom Metazoa; phylum Chordata; class Chondrichthyes; order Myliobatiformes; family Myliobatidae; genus Mobula; species Mobula birostris. Next base: position 59,380,821 of record NC_092389.1, on the reverse strand, counting down.
ACATCTCCAGCTCCCAGTAGCAGCCCGTTCTCTGACAAACTCTCAGCCAATCAGCGATCACTGCTGGGAGAAGGATGCTCTCATTGGCTGAGGGGTGTCAGTGGGCGGGACGCTGAGCGCTGGAAGCGGGCCGGAGTCCGGAACCGGGACCGAGTGAGGCCGGAGACTGGGAGCTGCGCCTCGGGTTTCGGCTGCAACACCGGCGGGTCCTGAATCCTTTCGAAGGCAGAGCTGAAGAGACTGGCGGAGATTCCGTGAGATGTTTCAGCTACACGGAGGGCGCCCGGCCTTTCCCCGCCGAGGATCGGGGCCTGTTGTCTGGACTCGCCTCCTGCTGCTGGGAGACGGGAGCTGCCCCGCAGCGGCTGCCGATGGATCTCCGGAGCTCTCACCGCTCCCCTGTGCAATCCGAATGGCTGAAGGCCAAGGGAGAACAAGGCACAAAGGTAAACTCGTGCTTTAGAAAATAAGAAACAGGAGCAGACGTGGTAATTCGGCCCGTTGCGCCTGTCCTACCCTTTCCTCAGAATACAGCCGATCTTTGACCTCAGCGCCACTTTCCTGCAACGTCCCCAGCATCGCAGAGCCCTTAAATTTGGCCTTTTGAATTTAGAAAACTTGTGAAGAAAATTCCAAATATTCACCACAATCTGAGTGAGGAAATTTCTCCGCACCCTGTCAAAACCCTGTGAAACTGTGTCTGTCTCAGTCAGACCACCTCTCATTTCTCTAGTTTTGAGACAGGCCCAGTCAGTGTAATCTCCCTGAGGACACTACCACATCCCTGAAATCAATCTGGGAAAATCCTTCATTCCCTTTATCCCATAGACTGTCTCTGGGAAGGAGACCAGACCTGTGTACAGTGTTCCATGTTGGCCCTCAACAGGACCCCACATACCTTCAGAGGAGATCTTTATTCTTGTATTAGACCATGAGACCATTTTCCCTATCATGTCTGTTTAACCATTTCATCATGACTGATCAATTTTTCCTGTCTGCAGCTACAGTATCTCCTGCCGCACCCTCCACCCCGTATCCCGTCATGCCCTGACCAATCAAAAATCAATCAACCTCTGTCTTCAATATACATAATGACTTGGCCTCCCAAGCTGCCTTGGGCAAAGATTTCCACAGACTCAGTTCTCTCTGCTGCAGAAATTCCTCCTCATCTCCGCTCCAAAAGGAACCCCTCTATATTGAGGCTATGTCCTCTGGTCTTCGACCCGCCCACCAGAGGAAACACCTTCTCCACATTCACTCCATCACAGTCCTTCAGTATTCAATAGGTTTCAATTAGGGTACCCTTCAGTCTTCTGAATTCCAGTGAATTCAGGCCCAGAGCCATCGAGCAATTTTCATATAACAAGCCATTTAATCCTGGAATCATTTTCATGAACCGCATTTGAACCCTTTCCAGTTTCAGCTCACCCTTTCCAAGATAAGGGACACAAAACTGCTCTCAGTACTCCAAGTGAGCCTCACCAGTGCTTTATAAAGACTCAACATTACATCTTTGCATTTGTAGTCTCGTCCTCTTCAAATGAATGGTGACAACACATATGCCTTCCTCACCACAGCCTCCTGCAAATTAACCTTCAGGGAGTCCTGCACAGGGACTCCCAAATCCCTTTGCATCTCAGTTTTTGAATTTTCTCTCCATTTAGAAAATAGTCCATTAGACAATAGCTGCAGGAGTAGGCCATTCGGCCCTTCGAGTCAGCACCGCCATTCACTGTGATCATGGCTGATCATCCACTATCGGTATCCAGTTCCTACCTTATCCCCATAACCTTTGATTCCACTATCTTTAAGAGCTCTATCCATCTCTTTTTTGAAAGCATCCAGAGACTTGGCCTTCTGGGGCAGAGCATTCCATTTATCCACAACTCTCTGGGTGAAAAAGTTTGTCCTCAACTCCGTTCTAAATGGCCTACCCCTAATTCTTAATCCGTGGCCTCTTGGTTCTGGACTCACCCATCAGCGGGAACATGCTTCCTGCCTGCAGCGTATCCAATCCCTTAATAATCGTATATGTTTCAATAAGATCCCCTCTCAGCTTTCTAAATTCCAGAGAATACAAGCCCAGTCGCTCCAATCTTTCAACATATGACAGTCCCGGCATCCCGGGAATTAACCTTGTGAACCCACGCTGCACTCCCTCAATAGCAAGAATGTCCTTCCTCAAATTTGGAGACCAAAACTGTACATAGTACTCCAGGTGTGGTCTCACTGGGGCCCTGTACAGCTGCAGAAGGACCTCTTTGCTCTTATACTCAATTCCCCTTGTTATGAAGGAGAGCATGCCATTAGCTTTCTTCACTGCCTGCTGTACTTGCATGCTTGCTTTCAGTGACTGATGTACAAGAACACCTCGATCTCGTTGTGCTTCCCCTTTTCCTAACTTGACTCCATTTAGATAATAATCTGCCTTCCCGTTCTTACCACCAAAGTGGATAACCTCACATTTATCCACATTAAACTGCATCTGCCCACTCACCCAGCCTGTCCAAATCACCTTGCATTCTCATAACATCCTCCTCACATTTCACACTGCCACCCAGCTTTGTGTCATCGGAAAATTTGCTAATGTTACTTTTAATTCCCTCATCTAAATCATTAATATATATTGTGAACAGCTGCAGTCCCAGCACTGAACCCTGCAGTACCCCACTGGTCACCGCCTGCCATTCCGAAAGGGACCCGTTAATCGCTACTAGTTGTTTTCTGTCAGCCAGCCAATTTTCAATCCATGTCAGTACTCTGCCCCCAATACCATGTGCCCTAATTTTGCCCACTAATCTCCTATGTGGAACTTTATCAAAGGCTCTCTGAAAGTCCAGGTACAGTATAAGAACCATAAGACACAAGAGCAAAATTAGGCCATTTGGCCCATCGAGTCTGCTCCACCATTCAATCATGGCTGATCCTTTTTTAAAATCTCCTCCTCAATCCCAGAACCTGGCCTTCTGTCTGTAACCTTTGCTGTCATGTCCAAACAAGAAGCTGTCAATCTCTGCATTAAATACACCCAACGACCTGGCCTTCACAGCTTCATGTGGCAACAAATTCCACAAATTCACCACCCTTTGCTGAAAGAAATTTCTTCGCATCTCTGTTTTGAAAGGGTGCCCCTCTATTCTGAGGCTGTGCCCTCTTGTCCTGGACACTCCCAGCATGGGAAACATCCTTTCTATATCTACTGTCTTGGCCTTTCAACATTCTAAAGGTTTCAATGAGATCCCCCCCCACACCTCATCCTTCTGAATTCCCGCAAGTACAGACCCAGAACCATCAAACATTCCTCGTATGATAACCCTTTCATTCCTGGAATCATCCTTGTGAACCTCCTCTAGACCTTCTCCAATGCCAGCACATCTTTTCTCAGATGAGGGGGCCAAAAATGTTCACAATACTCAAGGTGAGGCCTCACCAGTGCCTTATAAATCCTCAGCATCACCTCCTTGCTCTAGTATTCTAGACCTCTTGAAATGAATGCTCAGATGGCATTTGCCTTCCTCATCACCGAACCAACTCAACCTGCAAGTTAACCTTCAGGGTGTTCTGCACAAGGACTCCCAAGTCCAAGTGCAGCTCAGATTCTTGGATTTTATCCCCATTTAGAAAATATTCCACACGTTTATTTCTACTGCCAAAGTGCCTGACCAGGTATTTTACAACATTGTATTTAATTTGCCACTTTCTTGCCCATTCTCCCAATCTGTCTAAGTCCTTCTGCATCCTACCTGATTCCTCAACAGTACCAGCCCCTCCACCAATCTCCGTGTCATCTGCAAACTTGGAAACAAAGCCATCTATTCCATCATCTAAATCATTAATATACAGAATAAAATAAGTGGTCTCAAAACCGACCCCTGCGGAGCACCACTAGTCACTGGCAGCCAACCAGAAACTGATCTTTTTATTCCCACTTGCTGCCTCCTACCAATCAGCCAATGCTCCAACCATGTTAGTAACTTTACTGTTATACCATAGGCTCTTAACTTGGTAAGCAGCCTCATGTGTGGCACCTTGTCAAAGGCCTTCTGGAAGTCCCAATACACAACATCCACTGCATCCCCTTTATCTATCCTACTTGTAATCTCCTTAAAGAATTCCAACAGTTTTGTCAGGTAAGATTTTCCCTGAAGGAAACCATTCTGACTTTGTACCATCTTGTCCTGTGTCACCAAGTACTCTATCAGCTCATCCTTAACAATTGACTCTAACATTTTCCCAACCACTGAGGCCAGGCTAACTGGTCTATAATTTCCTTTCTGCTGCCTTCCTCCTGTCTTGAAGAGTGGAGTAACATGTGCAATTTTCCAGTCCTCTGGCACCATGCCAGAGTCCATTGATTTTTGAGAGATCACTTCTAATTCCACAACAATCTCTGGTGCTACCTCTTTCAGAACCCTAGGGTGCAGTTCCTCTGGTCCGGGAGACTTGCGTACCTTTAGGTCTTTCAGCTTTTTGAGCAGCTTTTCTCTTGAAACAGCAACTGCACCCACTTCTCTTCCTTCACACATTACAACATCAGGCACACTGCTAGTGTCTTCCACAGTGAAAACTGACACAAAATACTCATTTAGTTCATCAGCCATCTCCTTGTCCCCTGTTATTATTTCTCCTGCCTCATTTTCTAGCGGTCCTATGTCCACTGTCATTTCTCTTTTGTTTTTAACATACTTGAGAAAACTCTTCCTCTCCACTTTGTTATCATTTGCTAGTTTGGTTTCAGATTTCATCTTTTCCCTTCTAATTATTTTTTAATTGCTCTCTGTAGGTTTTTAAAACTGTTCCAATTGTCTACCTTCCCACTAACCTTTGCTTTGTTGGGGGGCCTGTATATATCTGCCATCAATGTCCTTTTAACCTTGCAGTTTCTTAACTCAATCTACAATGATTCAACATCTTCTGACTCCATGTCTCATTTTCCACTGATTTGTTGTCATTCTTTACCGGTAGAGCCACATCACCCCCTCTGCCAACCTTCCAATATAACGTGTAAACTGGGACATTCTGCTCCCAACTATAACCATCCTTCAGCCACCATTCAGTGATGGCCACAACATCACACCGGGCAATCTGTAATATTGCAACAAGATCATCCACCTTACTTCCTATACTACGTGCATTTAGATACAGCACCTTGAGTACTGTATCCTTTCTGATTTTGCATCCCTAATGGTTTGTTGGCTGCATCTAAGTCCCAACACCTGCCTGTCCTTCCTGACAGTCTGACTGCACGCTGCTTTCACTTGTTTACCACCCATCTTAATCTGAGTCTTTTCACTCCGATTCCCACCCCGCCCTGCCAAGTCAGTTTACACCCTCCCCAACAGCTCCGACAAATAGAAACCATAGAAAAACTACAGCACAGAAACAGGCCTTTTGGCCCTTCTTGGCTGTGCCAAACCATTTTCTGCCTAGTCCCACTGACCTGCACATGGACCATATCCCTCCATACACCTCCCATCTGTGTATCTATCCAAAAAATTCTTAAATGTTAAAAAAGAACCCGCATTTACCACCTCGTCTGGCAGCTCATTCCATACCCCCACCACTCTCTGTGTGAAGAAGCCCCCAATAATGTTCCCTTTAAACTTTTCCCCCCTCACCCTTAACCCATCTCCTCTGTTTTTTTTCTCCCTGTGCCTCAGTGGAAAAAGCCTGCTTGCATTCACTCTATCTATACCCATCATAATTTTATACACCTCTATCAAATCTCCCCTCATTCTTCTACGCTCCAGGGAATAAAGTCCCAACCTATTCAACCTTTCTCTGTAACTGAGTTTTTCAAGTCCTGGCAACATCCTTGTAAACCTTCTCTGCACTCTTTCAACCTTATTTATATCCTTCTGTAAATTGGTGACCAAAACTGAACATAATACTCCAGATTCGGCCTCACCAATGCCTTATACAACCTCATCATAACATTCCAGCTCTTATACTCAATAATTTGATTAATAAATGCCAATGTACCAAAAGCTCTCTTTATGACCCTATCTACCTATGACGCCACTTTTAGGGAATTTTGTATCTGTATTCCCAGATCCCTCTGTTCTACTGTACTCCTCAGTGCCTTACCATTAACCCTGTATGTTCTACCTTGGTTTGTCCTTCCAACGTGCAATACCTCACACTTGTCTGTATTAAGCTCCATCTGCCATTTTTCAGCCCATTTTTCCAGCTGTTCCAAGTCCCTCTGCAGGCTCTGAAAACCTTCCTCACTGTCTACTACACCTCCAATCTTTGTATCATCAGCAAATTTGCTGATCCAATTTACCACATTATCATCCAGATCATTGATATAGATGACAAATAACAATGGACCCAGCACTGATCCCTGTGGCACACCACTAGTCACAGGCCTCCACTCGGAGAAGCAATTCTCTACCACCACTCTCTGGCTTCTTCCATCGAGCGAATATCTAATCCAATTTACCACCTCTCCATGTATACCTAGCGACTGAATTTTCCTAACTAACCTCCCATGCGGGACCTTGTCAAAGGCCTTACTGAAGTCCATGTAGAGGATATCCACTGCCTTCCCTTCATCCACTTTCCTGGTAACCTCCTTGAAAAACACCAATAGATTGGTCAAACATGACCTACCACGCACAAAGCCATGTTGACTCTCCCTAATAAGTCCCTGTCTATCCAAATGCTTGTAGATTCTGTCTCTGAGTACTCCTTCCAATAACTTACCTACTACCGACGCTAAACTTACCGGCCTATAATTACCCGGATTACTTTTCGATGCTTTTTTAAACAACGGAACAACATGAGCTACTCTCCAATCCTCCGGCACCTCACCTGTAGACAGCGACATTTTAAATATTTCTGCCAGGGCCCCTGCAATTTCAACACTAGTCTCCTTCAAAGTCCAAGGGAACACCCTGTCAGGTCCTGAGGATTTATCCACTTTAATTTTCCTCAAGACAGCAAGCACCTCCTCCTTTTCAATCTGTACAGTTTCCATGATCTCACTACTTGTTTCCCTTAATTCCATAGACTTCATGCCAGCTTCCTTAGTAAATACAGACGCAAAAAAGCGATTTAAGATCTCCCCCATTTCCTTTGGTTCCACACATAAAAGACCACTCTGATCTTCAAGAGGACCAATTTTATCCCTTACAATCCTTTTGCTCTTAATATACCTGTAAAAGCTCTTTGGATTATCCTTCACTTTGACTGCCAAGGCAACTTCATGTCTTCTTTTAGCCCTCCTGATTTCTTTCTTAAGTATTTTCTTGCACTTCTTATACTCCTCAAGCACCTTATTTACTCCCTGTTTCCTATACATGTCATACAACTCCCTCTTCTTCTTTATCAGAGTTGCAATATCCCTTGAGAACCAACGTTCCTTATTCCTATTCATTTTGCTTTTAATCCTGACAGGAACATACAAACTCTGCACTCTCAAAATTTCTCCTTTTAAGGCTTCCCACCTACCAATCACATCCTTGCCAGAGAACAACCTGTCCCAATCCACACTTTTTCGATCCTTTCTCATTTCTTCAAATTTGGCCTTCTTCCAGTTCAGAAACTCAACGCTAGGACCAGATCTATCCTTGTCCATGATCAAGTTGAAACTAATGGTGTTATGATCACTGGAACCAAACCGCTCCCCTACACAGACTTCCGTCACCTGTCCTAACTCGTTTCCTAACAGGAGATCCAATAATGCATCCCCTCTAGTTGGTCCCTCTATATACTGATTTAGAAAACTTTCCTGAACATATTTTACAAACTCTAAACTATCTAGACCCCTAACAGTATGGGAGTCCCAATCAATGTATGGAAAATTAAAATCCCCTACCACAACAACTTTATGTTTCCTGCAGTTGTCTGCTATCTCTCTGCAGATTTACTCTTTCAATTCTCGTTGACTATTGGGTGGTCTGTAATACAATCCCCCTAATCTGGCCATACCTTTCCTGTTTCTCAGCTCCACCCATAAGGACTCAGTAGACAAGCCCTCTAATCTGTCCTGCCAGAGCACTGCTGTAATATTTTCCCGAACAAGCAATGCTACTCCCCCACCATTCATTCCTCTGCCTCGATCACATCTGAAACATTGGAACCCTGGAATATTAAGCTGCCAGTCCTGCCCCTCCTGTAGCCAAGTTTCACTAATTGCTATAACATCATAATTCCATGTGTCAATCCACGCCCTCAACTCATCCACCTTCCCCGCAATACTCCTAGCATTGAAATATATACACCGCAGAAGATTTTTACCACCACTCACAACCTTTCTATTAGCGGATTTGCTTGAACTTTTAACATTTATTTTCACCCCAGCCACACTGTCAGCTCTGGCACTCTGGTTCCCATCCCCCTGCAAATCTAGTTTAAAGCCTCCCCAATAGCATTAACAAATCTCCCTGAAAGGATATTGGTCCCCTTGTAGTTCAAGTGTAACCCGTCTCTCTTGTACAGGTCCCACCTGCCCCAGAAGAGGTCCCAATGATCCTGAAATCTGAAACCCTGCCCCCTACAGCATTTCCTTAGCCACTTGTTCATCCTCCAGAGCATCCTATTCCTACCCTCACTGGCACGTAGCACAGGTAGCAATCCTGAGATTACCACCCTTGAGCTCCTGCTTTTCAACTTCCTACCAAGCTCTCCATACTCACTCTCCAGGACTTCCTCACTCTTCCTTGCTATGTCATTGGTACCGATGTGCACCACAACATTTGGCTGATCACCCTCCCACTTCAGAATGTCATGCAAGCGATGAGAGACATCCTTGACCCTGGCACCCGGGAGGCAACAAACCATCCTGGATTCTCTGTCACGACCATAGAACCTCCTATCTGCACCGCTAACTATCGAGTCCCCTATCACTACCGCTGTCCTCTTTTTCCACCCTCCCTTCTGCACTGCAGAGCCAGACTCAGTGCCACAGATCCGGCTACTGCAGCTAGTCCCAGGTAAGTCATCCCCCCCCAACAGTATCCAATGCGGTGTACTTGTTGTTGAGGGGAATGGCCACCGGGGAACCCTGCTCTGCCTGCCCTTTCCTCTTCCCTCGCCTCATAGTGACCCAATTTCCTGTCCTCTGCTCCTTTGGCGTAACTACCTCCCTGTAGCTACTATCTCTACTCTCCTCATTGTCCTGAATGATCCGCAGGTATCCAGCTCCTGCTCCAGTTCCCTAACGCGGTTTGTTAGGAGCTGCAGCTGGATGCACTTCTTGCAGGTGTCGTTGTCAGGGACACCGGAGGGCTCCCTGACTTCCCACATCCTGCAAGAGGAGCATTCCAACATCCTGCCTGCCATTCTCTCTACTCCAACAATCTGAACAAAGAAACTTGCCAGAACCTACCCTGGCCTCTGCCTGTTCTCGCCGAAGCCTGTTGAGCCAAAGCCGTCCCACTCTGACTCAGTCCACTCCGGCGATGGCCGTTGTATATGGTGGTCTGCTTTTAAACCTTGGCACGCTACGTCACGCGCCTGCGCAGTGCAGACCCTTCTCCCCGAGCAGTGTTTAAAAAAAATGACTTTTTTTTACCCGATTTCTTCACTCTCTTCTTCCCAGCTGCTTGCTTCGACTGAAACCTATGACTGCGTTCCTCTACATGGTTCTAACTCCATAATCGACTTCACAGATGACACCACGGTGGTTGGCCTGATCAGAGGGGATGACAAGACGGGCTACAGAGACGAGGTCCAGCACATGGCCTCATGGTGTGCCGACAACAATCTGGCCCTTAACACCCAGGAGACAAAGGAGATAATTGTGGACTTCAGGCATGCTAAGAGTCACACTCACATCCCCATCTACATCAACGGAACTGTAATGGACCATGTATCAAGCTTAAAATTGCTTGGTGTCCACATTTCCGAGGATCTCACCTGGTCCCTGAACTCCGCCATCCTGATGAAAAAGGCGCAACAGCGCCTTTATTTCCTGTGGAGCATCAAGAAAGCTCACCTCTGTCCCAGGATACTGATGGACTTTTACCACTGTACCATTGAGAGCATAATCACCGAATGTATCTTAGTGTCGTATGGCAGTTGTACCGTTTCGGACCGCAAAGCACTCCAGCGTGTGGTGAAAACTGCCCAGCGGATTATCGGCACCCAATTGCTCACCGTTGAGAACATCTACCATAAACGCTGCCTGGGCAGAGTGAAAAGCATTATCAAGGATGCATCTCACCCTAACTATGGACTTTTTACTCTCCTCCCATCCGGTAGGCGCTCCAGGAGCCTCCACTCCCGCACCAGCAGACACAGGAAGAGCTTCTTCCCTGAGGCTGTGACACTGCTGAACCTCTCATCACAGCGCTAAGCAGTATTACATCCATGTTGTACTGTCTCAGTACTGTTATATTTGTGTGCTGTAGCACTTTTTTATTTGCAGCTATTTTGAAAATAACACTTCTTTGCATTTCTGGTCAGATGTTAACTGCATCTCATTGGCTTTGCATCTGTACTCGGCACAATGGCAATAAAGTTGATCTAATCCAATCTAATCTAATCAATTGTGGAGATTGCAGTTAATGTTAACACACTGGATTAAGTTGACTGGACAATGAAATGATCATCCTGTTGCAGTTGTGTAAGAGAACTGTTGGGAGCATCACAGGAAGAGTGTTTTTAGTTTTAGGAGGCTGGGATCTTATCACGCTGGGAAAATGGGATTGTTGGATTACGCAAATGCTCACTGTCACGTTCTCTGAAACACCATCTTCTCCCTATGACTAGTTGGTCTCAGGTTACACAGTTTAATAAAGTCAAAGCATTCTGTTATGCCTGAGAGTCTGTTGGTTCTCAGTTTATGAAGCAAAATTATCATGATCTGTTACCATTCTTACAGAAGAATCAAAGTATAGGTCAACTATGAATGTTGATGTAGCTGTTTGTTGTGCCTGAACTACAGGTAACGATAAATAAACAACTTACCAATCATTTATCAGTATATAAAATAGAATTACAGTGGGTGGAGGAAATTTGACTATGTAAAGTGTTCAATACCTTTTCGAATTTGATGAGTCTTAAAACAGGTTACTCTAGCAGTCAGTCAGATTTACTATTGGAAATTGATCAAACATTATTTCATACAGAGTATTGGTTTCTATGTCCACTTGTTATGGATTCTTGCACTTAGAGCTTTAGTTACAAAAGCTGTTCAAATTTCAACTGTGGATAAAGACCTTCCACCAAGCAAAGCAGAAGTTAAGGGGATGGTGTGGTAAGAATTGCAGGTCTGCTGGGATAATGGGCATGGGAGGAGACAACTTTGCAGAATACATCACAGTTAGGTCTATTGGAAAAGGGATAAAACAATAAGGGGGGGGGAAATTATATTGAAACGACTGAGAATTGTGTATTGTACGATTGAGTATTTCTTCTATCTTTTTGGAACACATGATTCCGAGTCTTGTCGGTTTTGTCATTTGAAACAGTTGAACAGATACTATTTCAGGGTGAAGCATATCAGGCAGAAGGAAATCAAATGCAGCTTCACTACAATCTTTGTTGTTTGAAAGCTTTCATTTGAAAAATTTCTCAAATTATGGGAGTGTCTTTAATTTAATTTGCGATACTGTGTTTCATTACGTACAATCTATGGGGATTTGGGGGGGTAATTTAGCTTTTAGTAAGCGTTGTTTCCCAATTCTCTACACCACACCGCAGTTCAGTAGTCGCGTAAATGCGACTTTAATTTGGAGTGTCAATCGCCGTTTATGCAAAGCCCGCCCTACTTCAACACGTTGGCCAATCATTAAATGGGAAGGCGGAGACTGTTGTGATTGTCATTGGATTAGCCAACCAGCATCAGACTAGACCGCAGCCGTCTTGTAACGTCGGACTGTGAGGTTGGTAGGCGGAATCGGATTAGATGGACATATCCACAGACTAATGGATGTGCGCATTCTGCAGTAGTTCTGTGACTGACATCTGGCGGGCCTAATGAAGGACTGTAATCAGTCTCCAGAACGATGTTTTGCTTATCCCCCCCCCACCCCCGACACACTATCCTAATGTCCCGTACCTGCCGGTCGATGGAACAATCCGCCCGGGATTAATATCTGGGAGATCAGGCGGTGATTGTGAGGAGCCACAGCCCGGACTGGAGACACTGCGGCCGCCTCTGGCTTGTGCTCAGGACGCGGCTTTATTAATCAACTGAAGCACCGAGGAGACCGGATATTTCACCGCGCTGATCACCTGCTCCCTAAATTTTGACTGAGTCACCGCGTAAATAAATGTGTTGATGCAACAGCTGAAATCCCTCAGCAAAAACCCGACGAGCTGAAAGATCCGTTCAGAATCATTGAAATCGAATCCTTTTCCTGAGACCTGATAATAAATGAAATTTACAACGTATGTCATCCACAGGAGGATGAAGCTGCCGGAGAGGCTGAAGAGTAAAACCACAGACCTCCTCCTGCTCTCCATCTCCGGGTCACTGCGGTTCTCCCCCTTGCTCTGACCCTTCAGCCCCTTACGGACCCGACTGGTCACTAAAATGTGCCTGACTGTCAGAGCGTTGAGCAGCAGGATCCCAGCGAAAGGCAGGAACGCAGTTAAAACCGTATCGAACCAGTCATGTCCTACCCACCCGGGGTCGGTGAAGTAATTGTCTTTCATCACACAGAACCACAGTACGTCGCCGATGATCACTCTGGGTTCGAGTGTGAAGTATCGGGGGACGTGTTTCAGAGAGCACATTGCGCCGGTTGTTGTCAGAACCACAGCCGCAGTTTTCCCGGTGCAATATTTTGTTTTCACCTTTTGGCAGCAAATGGCGACAAACCGATCAAAGGTAAAAGTGACGGTGAACCAGACAGAACAGTCTGTGGCTGTGAACGTCAGGACTTCGATAACACTGCACACAGGGGTGATGCTCAGAAAACTCCACGGGAAGTAATACACATTAATTCGATACAAAATGACCTGGGTGACAATGGTCAGTAGATCGGCCGCTGCCATGGCCACCAGGTAGCGAGTGGTGCAGGTAGAGAGGCTGCACTTTCCCCGGGACAGGATCACAATCGCCACTAAATTCACTGGAGAGGGGGAAACAGAGAGAGAGGGCAGACAGTGGGCATAACTGAACTTATTTTCCGGGAATTGACCCGGGATCGGGTTTCAGCTGAACCTCAGGAGTGCTAGACTCTGTGAGCGGCTGCTAATCTAACAATAGACACGGGTCACACTGTCTCTAACCTGCCTTCTTCAGTGTGCAGATAAGATGATGAGTCGGCAATCGTCGGCGATAAAAACGAGCGACATGGAGAAGAACAATCGGTGCTGATCCCGATTCCAGTCGCTGATGGGCCCGGTTTCACCGATTTAACCGTGACTCACCAGGTCTCTGGAAACTCAGCATCTGAGGGGGACAACTTAGTAACCAGAGGCTGAGCGCGTCCGTTAAGGATTAATTCCACAGCGCAGTTCAATTTGATAACTCTTGTCAGCAGATCCAGGGACTCTGATCCAGGTGATCGGACCCAATTATTAACCAACAGTCAGCGGGATCCGACTGTGATCTCCACAGGGAGAGGTGAAATACAGGACTAGGGGTTTTCTCTGATCAATATCTCAGATACTCAATGAATACTTTTATTCGGTATTCACCAATCAGAGGGAACTTGACGATGGTGAGGACAATATGAGTGAGGTTGATGTTCTGGAGCATGTTGATATTAAGGGAGAGCAGGTGTTGGAGTTGTTAAAATACATTAGGACGGATAAGTCCCCGGGGCCTGACGGAATATTCCCCAGGCTGCTCCACGAGGCGAGGGGAGAGATTGCTGAGCCTCTGGCTGGGATCTTTAAGTCCTCGTTGTCCACGGGAATGGTACCGGGGGATTGGAGGGAGGCGAATGTTGTCCCCTTGCTCAAAAAAGGTAGTAGGGGTGGTCCGGGTAATTATAAACCAGTTAGCCTTACGTCTGTGGTGATAAAGCTGTTGGAAAAGATACTTAGAGATAGGATCTATGGGCATTTAGAGAATCATGGTCTGATCAGGGACAGTCAGCATGTCTTTGTGAAGGGCAAATCGTGTCTAACAAGCCTGATAGAGTTCTTTGAGGAGGTGACCAGGCATATAGATGAGGGTAGTGCAGTGGATGTGATCTATATGGATTTTAGTAAGATATTTGACAAGTTTCCACACGGTAGGCTTATTCAGAAAGTCAGAAGGCATGGGATCCAGGGAAGTTTGGCCAGGTGGCTTCAAAATTGGCTTGCCTGCAGAAGGCAGAGGGTGGTGGTGGAGGGAGTACATTCAGATTGGAGGATTGTGACTAGTGGTGTCCACAAGGATCTGTTCTGGGACCTCTACTTTTCGTGATTTTTATTAACGACCTGGATGTGGGGGTAGAAGGGTGGGTTGGCAAGTTTGCAGACGACACAAAGGTTGGTGGTGTTGTAGATAGTTTAGAGGATTGTCGAAGATTGCAGAGAGACATTGATAGGATGCAGAAGTGGACCGAGAAGTGGCAGATGGATTTCAACCCGGAGAAGTGTGAGGTGGTACACTTTGAAAGGACATACTCCAAGGCAGAGTATAAAGTAAATGGCAGGATACTTGGTAGTGTGGAAGAGCAGAGGGATCTGGGGAACATGTCCACAGATCCCGGAAAGTTGCCTAACAGGTGGATAGGGTAGTTAAGAAAACTTATGGGGTGTTAGATTTCATAAGTCGAGGGATAGAGTTTAAGAGTCGCGATGTAATGATGCAGCTCTATAAAATTCTGGTTAGGCCACTCTTGGAGTACTATGTCCAGTTCTGGTCGCCTCACTATAGGAAGGATGTGGAAGCATTGGAAAGGGTACAGAGGAGATTTACCAGGATGCTGCCTGGTTTAGAGAGTATGCATTATGATCAGAGATTAAGGGAGCTAGGGCTTTACTCTTTGGAGAGAAGGAGGATGAGAGGAGACATGATATAGGTGTGCAAGATAATAAGAGGAATAGATAGAGTGGATAGCCAGCGCCTCTTCCCCAGAGAACCACTACTCAATACAAGAGGGCATGGCTTTAAGATAAGGGGTGGGAAGTTCAAGGGGGACATTAGGGGAAGGTTTTTCACTCAGAGAGTGTTTTTTGCGTGGAATGCACTGCCTGAGTCAGTGGTGGAGGCGGATACACTAGTGAAGTTTAAGAGACTACTAGACAGGTACATGGAGGAATTTAAGGTGGGGGGGGTTATATGGGAGGCAGGGTTTGAGGTTCGGCACAACATTGTGGGCCGAAGGGCCTGTACTGTGCTGTACTATTCTATGTTCTATGTTCTATACAGGGAACTTCACAATGTAACCCTCCCCCCCCCACCCCGCAGTCAACCCTTTACGGGGAGATTCCCCTCCCCTACACTGGGATAAATCTGGACATGGTGTCATTAAAGGAAAGAACATCGTTCAAGTCGATCCCGTGAGTTAAAAGACAGACAGAGGCTTAATTCCACTTATCAATACGTACTGAGCATGAGAGTGTGGAACTGACGGGATCGATATCTCTGTCGATTATTTTTGTAATGGTCATCAAGTGGGAAACTTGTAAAATTGTCATAAACAGGTTCACGCCGGTTAACACTTAGAAATACCAAACATGAATTGCTCTGCTCACTCACCAGGAACTCCAATGACGGCAATGAACACGTACAACATTTTCGCCACACGCTCGTACCTATCCAACATTGCAGATATTGTCTCTGTCCAGTGACTTGTCCCCCTGCGCGGTCTCTCTGAGTGAAATGTTAAGGCAGCACATGCCTGTGGTTTTAATGCCATTTAGCTACTCCACAGGGACAGATTTCAACAGATTTAAAAATAAAGGGTTTCATATTACAGTATTTACAAGCGATTACCTCAGACAGCTGCAATACCCGCGGTGACAGTTTGTGTTTAATTTTCTGAATTACTATTTAGACATTTGTGGGAGTTAGTTTGTCCCAACAAAGGTAACTGAACCCTCTGAGGTGTCTTAACAATTAAATGTGCTTTTACTGTAAATATGTACTTCAAAGGAGCCATTTGTCAAACACAGAATATTGAAGTAAATTATGTCATTGTAGCTTTTGAAATAGTATTGAATCACCTACTGTTACCATTCTCCTCAAGATTATAAATTCGCAATGCAGTTTGTGTTCGGGGGACTCTACCGAGGGCGTCTCCAAGAAAATGTCTGTGGTGATGAATAAACACTTTCACGTCCACGCAACCCTCTAATATCTTCAGTGACTTAGTCATAATCAGAACATCTGTGGGCGCGTTCAGGACCTATCCCTAACCATAACGCATGGTCATCAAACTCAGCAGTCTAATCCTATCACCCCGTATGTGTCAAAGAACACGGCAGAGAGCTGGAAACGGAGATAAGAAAGTGTGGTTGTGTGCGTATGTGTGTGTCCGTGTCTCTGTGCATTTGTCTGTCTTTGTTTCTGTGTGTGTGTGTGTGAGTGTGTGTGTGTGTGTGTGTGTGTGTGTGTGTGTGTGTGTGTGTGTGTCTCAGTGTGTGTCAGTGTGTTTCTGTGTGTGTGTGTGTGGGGGGGGGGGGGGGGGGTAGATCCATCGTCTCTGCTTGACCCTGCCCGTATATACTCGTGTCCGTATCCAATTCAGTTCATCCCCCTTGGTTTAGAACCTTCCCATCTGTCTCCGAAAACTGCAGGTGCCCTCGAACTCTCATTTCAAGCACTTCACAAAATGTCTACCTTAACCATCAAGAAGCAAGAGCTGAGGTCAAGATTCAAACTGCATTTATTATTAATGCATGTACAAATGAAACAACCTTGAGACTTGTAACAGCTCCAAATCAGCAGACACCACCACCTGCTCATGAGATAATCCCAGAGCAAGAATCATTTCAAACTTATAGAACCCATAGATACCATAGAAACTACAGCACAGAAACAGGCCCTTTGGCCCTTCTTGGCTGTGCCGAACCATTTTCTGCCTAGTCCCACTGACCTGCACACGAACCATATCCCTCCATACACCTCCCATCCATGTATCTGTTCACAACTGTTCACAAAACTGTTCACAAAATGGCTGTCGCCATTTAAAAAAAAGCAAGAACAGAGTTCAAAATTTATTTTCCAATCTTTTTATTAATTTTCAAAATTATAAACATAGCAACACTATTAATAAACAGAGATTGGGATGACATTATTAATAATTGGCATTGCAAATATTGCATTGGTAATAATACAGATGTATAAAGTTTCCCAGACTCTAAATATAATTAAACATGGTAGAAGGATAAATGAGAAAAAATCTAAGAAAAAACAAATTAGAAAAGAAAAAAAAGACATATTAATTAAACTAAGCAATATTAACCTAAACTAAATAAAACTGAAAACAGGACTATAGAAAAATAAAAGACAGGCTAACATATTACATTAGATAAAATCATTAATATCGTTAACTCCACTCCTCTATACGTGTATTATAAGTTAAAAAAAAAGGATTCGAGAAGGTCAAATTATATCATATGGAAATGTTGAATAAATGGTCTCCAAGTTTCTTCAAATTTA